>NC_090372.1:41220245-41387745 GCF_036365525.1 Heterodontus francisci
ATGGTTGACAGAAACTTAAAAACATAACCTGTGAGTATCACTGAGCAGCGTTCAGGGACTGCCTGAAAAAAATAAATCTCCCCTCAATTTTAATTTCTGATAGAGACACATTCTGAGAACATTTCCAAAATTCCTTAGATTTGGGGACGGTCCCATCAGATTGGAAGTTGGCACATCCTCCAACAGGAGGGAGAGAGAAAGCTGGGAACTACAGGCCAGTTAGCCTAACATTAGTCATTAGCAAAATGCTGGAATCTATTATTAAGGAAGTCTTAACAATGCACTTAGAAATGCACAGTATGATTAGAACAAGTCAACATCGTTTTACTAAGGAGAAATCCTGTATGAGAAATTTATTAGAGTTTTTTGAGGATGTAACTAGTAGGGTAGATAAAGGGGAACTGGTAAATGTAGTATACCTGGATTTTCAAAAAGCATTCAATAAGGTGCCACACAAAAGGTTAATATGCAAGATAAGGGCTCATAGAGTTGGGGGTCATATATTAGCATGGATAGAGGATTGGTTAACGGACAGGAAGAAAAGAGTGGGCATAAACGGGGCATTTTCAAGTTGGCAGGTAGTGAATAGTGGAGTGCCGCAAGGATCAGTGCTGGGGCCTAAATTATTTACAATCTATATTAATGACATGGATGAAGAGACAGAGAATAATGTATCTAAGTTTCCTGATGATACAAAGCTCGGTGGAAAGGTAAGCTGTGGGGAGGTTACAGGCTACAAAGAGATATAGACAGGTTAAGTGAGTGGGCAATAAGATGGCAAATGGAGTATAATATAGGGCAGTGTGAAGTTATTCACTTTGGTCGTAAGAATAGAAAAGCAGAATTTTTTTAAAAGGTGTGAAACTTTTAAGGGTTCATGTTCAAAGCAACTTGAGTGTGCTTGTACAAGGAACGCAATAAGTTAGCATGCAATTAGGAAGGCAAATGGCATGTTGGCCTTTATTGCAAGGGGATTGGAGTAGAGGAATAGCGAAGTCTTGCTGCAATTGTACAGGGTTTTGGCGAGATCACATCGGGAGTACTGTGTGCAGTTTTGGTCTCTACATTTAAGAAAGGATATACTTGCATTGGAGGCAGTATAGCGAAGGTTCACTAAATTGGTACCTGGGATGAGGGGGTTGTTCCATGATGAGAGACTGAGTAAATTGGGCCTATATTCTCTGGAGTTCAGAAGAATGAGAGGTATTGAAAATTTGAAGCAAAATTATCATTGAAACATACAAGATTCTGAAGGGGCTGGATAGGGTAGACACTGAGAGATTATTTCCACTGGTTGAGGAATCTAAAACAAGGGGGCAGAATCTCAAGATAAGGGGCTGATCATTTAGGACTAAGATGAGGAGAAATTACTTCAGATTAGATTTTTTTTTTTTAGATTTAGATATACAGCACTGAAACAGGCCCTTCAGCCCACCAAGTCTGTGCCGACCATTAACCACCCATTTATACTAATCCTACACTAATCCCATATTCCTACCACATCCTCACCTGTTCCTATATTTCCCTACCACCTACCTATACTAGGGGCAATTTATAATGGCCAATTAACCTATCAACCTGCAAGTCTTTTGGCTGCAGGAGGAAACCGGAGCACCCAGAGGAAACCCACGCAGACACAGGGGGAGCTTGCAAACTCCACACAGGCAGTACCCAGAATTGAACCCGGGTCACTGGAGCTGTGAGGCTGCGCCACTGTCACTTAAAGGATTGTGACTCTTTGGAATTTTCTACCCCAGAGAGTTATGGATGCTCCATTGTTGAATACATTTAAGGTTGGGATAGAAAGATTTTTGGTCCCTCAGGAAATCAAGGGATGTGGGGAGCGGGCAGGAAAGTGGGGTTGTAGCCTAAGATCAACCGTGATCATGTTGAATGAGGGAGCAGTCTCGAAGGGCCATATGGTCTACGTCTGCTCCTATTTCTTGCGTTCTTGTATTTGCACAGGCCCCTGTTTTGAAATCCTGAGGCCCCCATTCACACACTCTGAATGCTGAACTCCAGGGGCAGAATTTTGTTCTGCCCTTGAGGCAGGCACAGAGGTGGAGGAGGCAAACAAAATGGCAGGAGGTGCTGTTGCCAACATCGTTCAGGCACTCTGCCATTTTGTCCAGGACAGGGAAGGCCAAGGACAGCCTTCCTGTCCAAGACCAATCGAAGCCCTTAAGTGACCAATTATTGGTGACTTAAGTGCCTCTTCCCACCTCCACCTCAATTTTTGTGGAAGGCAGAGGGACCCGCCACAATGGGAAGACGGCTTCAGGTAAAGTCTGGCAGCCTTCTAGCGGGGTTGGGTGGGGGGGCGGGGGGTCTGTCCTTTGGTGGCTTATCTAGGGCCTCAAAGTCCCCAGCAGTGATTGCTGCCTGCCCCCCACCCCATCCCAACCCCAGGGCCTGCCTTAATGGCCCCACAACCCCGACCCCAAATACCTGTCCTGGAATCTCCTCTAGTCTTCGGTACTGTCTTGGACTTTCCTCAATTTATTACCTCTTTCAAAAAGCCCAAACTTGGAAGCTGAGTGTAGCAAAGCAGAAATTAGTGGCACAATTCAGCACTCCCTCCCCACCCAAACTACACCCAGTCCTGCTGGCTGAAACGCCCTACGCATATCCTGTGATGCTATTGAAACCTAGACCTAGTCCATAATGCAGCTTTTTTATTTCATCCACCATTGGCTTTAACTGTTTACCTTGAGGTTTGATGACCATTTCATCATACTGCTATTGCCACATAAATCTTAAATCTATTAACAGCAGAGCAGAGAACAACCCACCAAAATTAAAAACTACGGAAATCAAAAAGGTAATGCCGGTGTAGTAAGAAGTAACTGGCAGGGGCTCTGCGGCGGCCACTGAACGAGGGCACCACGCCAAGTTTAAAGGGTGCTGCTGTGGAGCATGGCGCCCAAATAAAATTCAGTGCTGTTAGGAAGGGAGTTCCAGGATTTTCATCCAGCGACAGTGAAGGAACGGTGATATAGCTTCAAGTCAGGATGGTGTGTGGCTTGGAGGGGAACTTGCAGGTGGTAGTGTTTCCATGCATCTGCTGCCCTTGTCCTTCTAGGTGGTAGAGGTTGTGGGTTTGGAAGATGCTGTCTAAGTAGCCTTGGTGTGTTGCTACAGTGCATCTTGTAGATGGTACACACTGCTGCCACTGCACGTCAGTGATGGAGGGAGTGAATGTTTGTGGATGGAGTGCCAATCAATTGGGCTGCTTTGTCCTGTATGGTGTCAAGCTTCTTGAGTGTTGTTGGAGCTGCACCCATCCAGGCAAGTGCCACATCGAGGTTATTGTGGAAAATAAAAGCTTATGGTGTATGGGGTAACATATTGGCATGGATAGAAGATTGGCTAGCTAACCGGAAACAAAGAGTAGGCATAAATGGGTCATTTTCAGGTTGGCAAGATGTAACAAGTGGTGTGCCACAGGGATCAGTGCTGGGGTCGCAACTTTATACAATTTATATAAATTGCTTGGATGAAGATATGTTTGCTAAATTTTCTGATGACACAAAGATAGGTAGGAAAATAAGTTGTGAAGAGGACATAAGGAGGTGACAAAGGGATATAGATAGGTTAAGTTAGTGGGCAAAGATCTGGCAAATGGAGTATAATGTTGGAAAATGTGAAATTGTCCATTTTGGCAGGAAGAATAAAAAAGAAGCATATTATCTAAATGGTGGAGCTTGCAGAGCTCTGAGATGGAGAGGGATCTGGATCTACAAGTGCATGAATTGCAAAAGGTTATTCAGGTACAGCAAGTCATTAGGAAAGCTAATAGAATGTTGTCTTTTCTTGTGAGGGGAATTGAATACAAAAGTAAGGAGGTTATGCTTCAGTTATTCAGGGCATTGGTGAGACCACATGTGGAGGACTGTGTACAGTATTGGTCTCCTTATTTAAGGAAGTGTGTAAATGTGTTGCAAGTAGTTCAGAGAAGGTTTACTGGACTCATACCTGGAATGGGTGGATTGTCCTATGGGGAAAGGCTGGGCAGGCTTGGCTTGTATCCCCTGGAGTTTAGAGTAAGAGGCGACTTGATTGAAATATATAAGATTCTGAGGGGTCTTGACAGGGTGGATGTGGAAAGGATGTTTCCTCTTGGTGGAAGAATCTAGAATTAGGGCTCATTGTTTAAAAATAAGGGGTCGCCCATTGAAGACAAAGATGAGGAGAAATTCTTTCTGAGGGTGGTGAGTCTTTGGAACTCTCTTCCTCAAGCTGGTGGAAGCAGAGTCTTTGAGTATTTTTAGGGCAGAGATATATAAATTCTTGATAAGCAAGGGGGTGAAAAGTTATTGGGGGTGGGTGGGCATGTGGAGTTAAGGTTACAATCAGATCAGCCATGATCTTCTTGAATGGTGGAGTAGGCTCAAGGGGCCGACTAGCCTACTCCTGCTCCTAATTTGCATGTTCATATGTAGCCCATTGTCTTTCTTTCTCCCTCCCCCACAGGCAATGAGCGATCGGGCTTATGTTTTAACCTCTGACCTTAATGAAACAAAGGGTATCCCAGAAAGGTATGCAGAAATCAAGAAATATTTCAACATCATCTACTTTGAAGAATTCCTGAAAAATAAAGAGGAGTTTGCGAATAAAATCCAGCTTGTTTTGATGTGGGAATGCTCTCTCACAATAGATGAAAAGCTTCTAAAATCTCTGCCTCAGTTGAAGGCCATTGTAAGCAATGGAGTTGGTGTGGATCATCTCGACCTACCTTTGATCTTCAGTTTTGGGGTGAAGGTGGCCAACACTCCTCATGTGGTGGACAATGCTACTGCAGACATGGGCATGGCTTTAATGTTGGCATCTGCCAGGAATATACTGGAAGGTAAGATGGGAATTGAAAATGTAAATTATTTATGCACAATGGGCATCTATAACTTTGTGATTTAATACCAAGGCGTAGGACATGTTTTAATAAATGCAAAATGTACAGGTTGGAGTCATAGAATGTTACAGCACTGAAACAGGCTATTCGCCTAGACTAACCCCACTATCCAGCGCTTCTAAAGCTGTTTCTAGTTTGTTTTAAAAAGATTTAATGGATTCTGCTTCCTCAATGCTATGTGACAGAAAACTTCACATTCTAACCACCCGCTGCTTAATTCAACCAGTCCTTTCATGCCTTTTTGGGTTATCTTGGGCTTCTGCCCTTGTTTAACCATTTCCCCAAGCAACAGAAATAACTACCACTTATCACAACCTTCCATCATTCTGGGAAGATCTCTTTCAGGTTACCCCATAACCTTCATAATTCTGTTTTTTTTTTAAAAATACCTTGAAAGTCTCTCTTCTTAATTGTAACTCCTCATTCGCTGAGATCCAGTGCTTTCAGCATTTTTCAGAAGCTTTGTTGTTAAATTGTGAATTACCACACTGCATGGATTTTTAATTTTTTTTACACCTATTTTTATTGCCTAATTAAGTTACAAATTACACTGATGCCAGGTAAATGTTCCCTTGTAAAAAAGGCACAAACCATGAAAATATTGGGTCATTTCATATTCCAAACAGCCTTCACAAAAATTATATCCGCATCTATTGTCCTCAAAGTTAATATGAATTTAAAGAGGCAATTCATTCGGGGACTGTACTTGCTGTATGGGAACATTATATGTGACAAAAACAATTATGTATCTTGCATATCCCACCACAGCAGAAGGTGGAATTTGAATTCAATTAATCTGGAATTAAAAGCTAGTCTAATGGCCATGAAACCATTGTTGATTGTTGCAAAAATCTATCTGGTTCACTAATGTCCTTTTTAGGGAAGGAAATCTGCTGTCCTTACCTGGTCTGGCCTACATGTGACTCCAGACCCACAGCAATGTGGTTAACTCTTACATGCCCTCTGAAATGGCCTAGCAAGCCACTCAGTTGTACCTAACCGCTACGAAGTCAATAAAAAGGAATGAAACCGGACGGACCACCCGACATCAACCTAGGCACCGGAAACGACAACGGCAAACCCAGCCCTGTCGACCCTGCAAAGTCCTCTTTACTAACATCTGGGGGCTTGTGCCAAAGTTGGGAGAGCTGTCCCACAGACTAGTCAAGCAACAGCCTCACATAGTCATACTCATGGAATCATACCTTACAGACAATGTCCCAGACACTGCCATCACCATCCCTGGGTATATCCTATCCCACCGGCAGGACAGACCCACCAGAGGTGGCGGGACAGTGGTATACAGTAGGGAGGGAGTTGCCCTGGGAGTCCTCAACATTGACTCCGGACCCCATGAAGTCTCATGGCATCAGGTCAAACATGGGCAAGGTAACCTCCTACTGATTACCACCTACTGACCTCCCTCAGCTGATGAGTCAGTACTCCTCCATGTTGAACACCACTTGGAGGAAGCACTGGGGGTGGCAAGGGCACAAAATGTACTCTGGGTGGGGGACTTCAATGTCCATCACCAAGAGTGGCTCGGTAGCACCACTACTGACCGAGCTGGCCAAGTTCTAAAGGACATAGCTGCTAGACTGGGTCTGCGGCAGGTGGTGGGGGAACCAACACGAGGGAAAAACATACTTGACCTTGTCCTCACCAGTCTGCCTGCTGCAGATGCTTCTGTCCATGACTGTATTGGTAGGAGTGACCACTGCACAGTCCTTGTGAAGACAAAGTCCCACCTTCACATTGAGCATACCGTCTGTCGTGTTGTTTGGCACTATTACCATGCTAAATGGGATAGATTTCGAACAGATCTAGCAATGCAAAACTGGGCATTCATGAGGCACTGTGGGCCATCAGCAGCAGCAGAATTGTACTCAATGACAATCTGTAACCTCATGGCCCGGCATATCCCCCACTCTACAATTACCATCAAGCCAGGAGACCAACCCTGGTTCAATGAAGAGTGCAGGAGGGCATGCCAGGAGCAGCGCCAGGCATACCTCAAAATGAGGTGTCAACCCGGTAAAGCTGCAACACAGGACTATCTGCATGCCAAACTGCGTAAGCAGCATGCAATAGACAGAGCTAAGCGATCCCATCCCATTGACATTGGATCAGATCGAAGCTCTGCAGTCCTTCCACATCCAGCTGTGAATGGTGGTGGACAATTAAACAACTAACTGAAGGAGGTGGCTCCACAAATATCCCCATCCTCAATGATGGGGGAGCCCAGCACATCAGTGCGAAAGATAAGGCTGAAGCATTTGCAACAATCTTCAGCCAGAAGTGCCGAGTTGCTGATCCATCTCGGCCTCCTCCTGAAGTCCACAGCATTACAAATGCCAGACTTCAGCCAATTCGATTCACTCCGCGTGATATCAAGAAACGACTGAAGGCACTGGATACTGCAAAAGCTATGGACCCTGACAATATTCCGGCAATAGTACTGAAGACCTGTGCTCCAGAACTTGCCGCGCCCCTAGCCAAGCTGTTCCAGTACAGCTACAACACTGGCATCTACCCTGCAATGTGGAAAATTGCCCAGGTATGTCCTGTATACACAAAGCAGGACAAGTCCAACCCGGCCAATTACCGCCCCATCAGCCTACTCTCAATCATCAGTAAAGTGATGGAAAGTGTCATCAACAGTGGCATCAAGCAGCACTTGCTTAGCAATAACCTGCTCAGTGACGCTCAGTTTGGGTTCTGCCAGGGCCACTCTGCTCCGGACTTCATTACAGTCCTGGTTCAAACATGGACAAAGAGCTGAATTCAAGAGGTGAGGTGAGAGTGACTGCCCTTGACATAAAGGCAGCATTTGACAGAGTATGGCATCAAGGAGCCCTAGCAAAACTGAGGTCAATGGGAATTGGGGAAAACCCTCCGCTGGCTGGAGTCATACCTAGCGCAAAGGAAGATGGTTGTGGTTGAGGTCAATCATCTGAGCTCCAAGACATCACTGCAGGAGCTCATCAGGGTAGTGTCCTAGGCCCTGCCATCTTCAGCTGCTTCATCAATGACCTTCCTTCAATCATAAGGTCAGGAGTGGGGATATTCGCTGATGATTGCACAATGTTCAGCACCATTTGTGACTCCTCAGATACTGAAGCAGTCTGTGTAGAATGCAGCAAGACCTGGACTATATCCAGGCTTGGGCTGATAAGTGGCAAGTAACATTTGCGCCACACAAGTGCCAGGCAATAACCATCTCCAACAAGAGAGAATCTAACCATCTCCCCTTGACATTCAACAGCATTACCATCGCTAAATCCCCCACTATCAACATCCTAGGGGCTACCATTGACCAGAAACTGAACTGGAGTAGCCATATAAATACCGTGGCTACAAGAGCAGGTCAGAGGCTAGGAATCCTGAGGTGAGTAACTCGCCTCCTGACTCCCCAAAGCCTGTCCACAATCTACAAGGCAGAAGTCAGGAGTGTGATGGAATACTCTCCACTTGCCTGGATGGGTGCAGCTCCAACAACACTCAAGAAGCTCGACACCATCCAGGACAAAGCAGCCCGCTTGATTGGCACCCCATCTACAAACATTCACTCCCTCCACCACCGACGCACAGTGACAGCAGTGTGTACCATCTACAACATGCACTGCAGCAATGCACTAAGGCTCCTTAGACAGCACCTTCCAAACCTGCGACTTCTACCTACTAGAAGGACAAGGGCAGCAAATACATGGGAACAGCACCGCCTGCAAGTTCCCCTCCAAGTCACACAGCATCCTGACTTGGAACTATATTGCCGTTCCTTCACTGTCGCTGGGTCAAAATCCTGGAACTCCCTTCCTAACAGCACTGTGGGTGTACCTACCCCACAAGGACTGCAGCGGTTCAAGAAGGCAGCTCACCACCACCTTCTCAAGGGCAATTAGGGATGGGCAATAAATGCTGGCCTGGCCAGTGTCGCCCACATCCCATGCATGAATTAAAAAAAAATCTGGTATTTTATCTGTGCAATAGGCATTTATAACATTTGGATTATAAAATTCCTTTACATATGACCTTGGAAATTACTCTTGGTGTTTCATTGAGTTATTTGTGGATTATTGAGCAGTAATATCAATGTAGTGCACATGTTTTGCCTGGTTTTCACACTGTGCCAACTTACTGTTTGGAGGAGGTGGTTTGTTGGGTGCTGCAGTGCTGAAGATGTGCATTAGGTTTCTTTAATTAATTCTTTCTGGTATAATAGTTAATTAAACCCAAAGAGCACTATATTCACAGGCTCATAGATACGAACCATCATTTGAAACCAGCATTGCAGCAGTGCTTACAGACTCTGTCTTTTCATTGCCAGACTAGGATGATTTTTGTGTAACATTGATCAGTTTTCACCTTTTTCCAGCTTCTCAAAAATGTGTTTGTTAGCCATTTAACTCAATAGCTGCTCCTGATGGATTGCTTTTAAAATTTTAGGTCAGAAGATTGCAACTTCTCCAGATACTAAAAGTTATCCTTTCAACTGGTATGGAATAGAAGTAACTGGGGCCACTCTTGGAATCGTTGGAATGGGACGGATTGGATACAAAGTTGCTCAGAGAGCCAAAGGATTCGATATGAAAATTCTGTATCACAATAGGAACAGGAGGTAGGATTTGCAAGGGGTCCCATGAAAGGAGCATTTTGTAACAGAGTATTGAGGAACACAGGCATTTTGTGATAACAGAGTGTATTAAGATACACATTGACAAAATGGCTTGATTTTAACCTCCCACACCCCCGCCCCCCCCCCCCCCCCACCCCACCTGGGCCCAATCCTACACCTGTGCTCTGAATCAGCAGGACAGGGTTGGACGAGGAGTTAAAATCTAAAAATCAAGATCCCACCTACAACACCTTCCAAGTTCCCTATTACTATAATATTTAGGCTGCTTTTGAAACATACAAAATTAGAGCACATGGGATTGATGGGAATATACAGGCATGGATTGAGACCTGGGTAATGGACAGAAAACAGAGAGTAGGAATAAATGGATCATTTTCAGATTGGCAGGCTTTGACTAGTAGGGTACCACAAGGATCAGTGCTTGGGGCCCCAGCTATTCATAATCTATATCAATGATTTGGATGTGGGGATTAAATGTAATATTTCCAAGTTTGCAGATAACACAAAACTAGGTGGTAGTGTGAGTTGTGAGGAGGATGCAAAGACGCTTCAAGGGGATTTAAGAGGCTAAGCAAGTGGGCAAAAATTTGGCAGATGGAATACAGTGTGGAGAAATGTGAGGTTATCCACTTTGGTAGGACAAACAGAAATGCAGAGTATTTCTTAAATGGTGAGAGGCTGGGAAATGTTGAATTTCAAAGGGACTTGGGTGTCCTTGTTCATGAGTCACTGAAAGCTAACATGCAGGTACAGCTAACAATTAAGAAGGCAAATAATATGTTGGCCTTCATTACAAGAGGAGTTTCATATAGGAGTAAAGATGTCTTACTTCCATTATATAGAGTTTTGGTGAGACTGTACCTGGAGTATTCTGTGCAGTTCTGGACTCCTTACCTTGCCATAGAGGGAGTGCAACAAAGGTTCACCAAACTAATTCCTGGGATGGAGGGATTGTCCTATGAGCAACGATTAAATAGACTGGGCTTTTATTCTCTGGAGTTTAGAAGAATGAGAGGTGATCTCATTCAAACATACAAAATTCTTACAGGATTCGACAGGGTTGATGCAGGAAGGATGTTTCCCCTGGCTGGGGAGTCCAGAACCAGGGGACACAGTCTCAGAATAAGGGGCAGGCCATTTAGGACTGAGATGAGGAGGAATTTCTTCGCTCAGAGGGTGGTGAGACTTTGGAATTCTCTGTCCCAGAGGGCAGTGGAGACTCAGTCGTTGAGTATGTTTAATACTGAGATTGATAGATTTCTGCATATGAAAAACATCAAGGGGTACAGGGACAGTGCAGGAAAATGGTGTTGAAGTAGAAGATCAGCCATGATCTCATTGAATGACG
Organism: Heterodontus francisci; assembly: GCF_036365525.1. NCBI lineage: Eukaryota > Metazoa > Chordata > Chondrichthyes > Heterodontiformes > Heterodontidae > Heterodontus > Heterodontus francisci. The sequence goes on from NC_090372.1 coordinate 41,231,139, forward strand.
GAGTGGGTTTGAAGAGCTAAATGGCCTACGCCTGCATCTATTTCTTATTTTCTTATGTTCTTATGTCCTCAAAAAGCTCAAACATGTTTGTTAAACATGATTTCCCTTTCAGAAATCCATATTGACTACCATTTTTTTCTATGTGTCCTGTGATCACATCCTTTCTTGCAGATTCTAGCTTTTTCCCTATGACTGATGTTCAGCTAACGGGTCTGAAGTTCCCTGTTTTCTCTCTCCCTCCTTTCTTAAATAGTGAGATTGCATTTGCCACCTTCCAATCTGCAGAACCCATTCCAGAGTCTATAGAATTTTGAAAGATGACCACTTAGTTTATTGTGGATAGTCTCTGTTTCATTGAACTGGAGCCAGTCTTACCTAAATCTAGAATCCGAGGAGCTATTTTGCTTTTCTGCTTCCAAACACTTCATTGAACTAGATCAAATTGTAATCGCAATTAGATAAATGTTCATGCAGTGTTGGGCTATTAACTAAATCTGGCTCATTAGTCGTTACTAAATCCAAAAGGCATGTGCTGTTTTTGCTTCTAGAACATATTGGCTGGGTTTTTGCTGGCAGTGATGAAGTTCCAACATCAGGACATAAAGTGGGTGGCGTGGCCCTGGGTGCGGCCAGATGTGAAACTGCAATATTGTCCGGACCATCCAATTAATGGCCAGTAGGTGTGGGAGCCAACCAGTTAGGAGGCCTGGATGCCTACTACTTCCCATTGGGCTCAGATCCTCCTCCATCATGGAGTACAACTCGGTGACCGCCTCCCTGGAGAGGCGCAATCTTGGCCGACATTGCTGCTCTGACATTTGCAGGAAGTAGAGTCTCTGATGGTAAACCCTCTCTGGTGGGTAGTATCTTCTGTGCACAAGAAGCTGGTTGCGTGCCCCTCTGTGTCCTCCTCGCCAGTGCCCCCTTCCAGCCTCATTATCGTCCTGTCCCTCTGGGTGCTGCAGCTCTCTCCCACTGATGCTCCTTCCTGCTCACTGGCGGTCTCAAAGCCTGAGTGAATGAGACCCATTGCAAATTGCTGCACTCACTTCTCAAGGTCTCTCACTCTTCCTCCCCACCCCATACTCTGAGCGCGCAATTGGCAAATCAGAGAGGACACTGAATTGGAATGCCCGCTATGTTTGCCAAGTTTTGCTAGCCTCCAGGTTGCCACTGGCATGGTTTACTCTCTATCACCCTTCCTACATTACCTCTCTTAATGACTGCCAACTGCAGTCAAGACTGACCTTCCACTGAGCTTCTGCCTCCTTATTGCTGGTGAGGCTCTAATGCTGCATTATTCTTGTGCGCCTCTCAGAAAATTGTAAACAGCTTGTAAAATAGCTATTATTTGCCTGTTTAACAGGCTGAATTAGCTTCCCTCTGTCTTCAAGCACGGCCTCCGCCTGGCAGCCCAGCCACCTCCTTGAATATCCCCTAGCAGAGTAAAGAAGTCAATCTTCCATCCCGACGCTATCCACCAATATTTTGCCTCCCCACCTGCCTCCCAGCCTATCGCCACTGCGCTGACTTAATTCCATCCATTGTTGCAAAAAACTATCCTGAACACACTCAAGAAATCTACTACTTTTCTGACATTTGCTAATTTTCTTGCAATCTACATGAAAGTTAAAATCCCCCATTATACCCACTTTGCTTGTACTACATGCTTGACTAATCTCTGTATTTATACAATCTACCACTTCACAGTTGCAACTAGGGAGCCTATACACAATTCCAATTCCAGTCTTAAATCTTTTCTGTTTCTTAATTTGATCCATAAATTCTCCACTGCCTGCTTATCTCTCATACCCTATCTTATAATTGAAGTAATTTCATTCTATGATTCCTAATCATTATGGCAACACCTCCCTCTCTACCATTTTCCACATCTTCCCTTACTACCTGATATGTGGTCCCTAGTCTTGACCGCCTTGCTGCCATTTCTCAGTAATGGCTGCCATGGCAAACCCTCCAAGTTAAATTTGTGCCTGCAGTTCATTTAATTTGTTCCTTATCTTCCTTGAATTTGTATAAGGAATGCTTATTTGGACCACACACCCTGGCTGGAATTTAAAGCCCACCACACCTCTGTGTCCCATGGAGGGCCCCCCCCAGCAACATGGGCCACCTCTGCAAAAGTTAGCCCCCTGCCCTGCTCTGTGACCCACCCCACATACCTCGCTAGGGCCTAGCTGATTGTCCCCGGTGAAGCCCAACCTCCACTTACCTCTTTGAAGGCTAACGTCCATCAATCATTCCTCTTCTTGCTGGGTGCAATCCCACCAATGGCCACCACTCCCTGTGGCGCTGTTGGGACTGAAATGCTGCCTGCCCTCTGGCCAGCAGCTCTTGGAGGCGGGGCTTCCTGCCACAGAGGGGCAGAAGTCTTGACTGAGGCCAATTAAGGGCTGGGCCACGGAAAATAGCAGTGTGGCTTCCATGCCCGGTGGAGGTGGGCTTGCCCCCAGCTTTCCAGCTGGTGTGCGGGGCCACCGCCTCGAGGTTAAATTCTAGTCCCTAACTTTTCCTTCTGCTTTAATGTTTTACTTGCATATTTCTTATATCTGTCTCCTGGTTTACATACTTTACATCTTTTAGATTTCTCTTTACCTGTAATGCCTAAAGCACAATCTTTGACTGTTACACTAATCCCATCAATTTTGTTCGTTTTCGAACTACTATTTACATGTGCTACCTTTTCTACCTAAGCCCGCCACCCATTTACTACTTAAAGTCCCCTTGATTGCCCTATTTATCCTTAGACCATGGTCCCAGCCCAGTTCGGGTGGATTCCATCCCAATGGTACAGTTTCTTCCTGTCCCATTACTGGTGCCATGAAGTGGAACTCTTCTTTCCCACACCACTCCTTCAGCCATGTGTTCACCTCCCTAATCTGCTTATCTCCCATGCCAATTTGCATGTGACTTGGGTAATACTGCAGCGATTATAGCCCTTGAGGTCCTGTTCTTTAATTTAGCTCCTTGTTACTGGTATTCTCCAAACAGGATCTCTTGCCTACTCTTCCCCATGTTGTTGGTTCTCTTACAGCCAGATGAGAAGAGGTCTGGGGGTTCCCTCTCAGTCTTTGCCTGGTTTAACCGTAACAGGGTTTAATTTTAAAACACTGTTTTTAGCTCCCCCTCAGTGAATCCTTGTTCACTGCTCCAATTGTAAGGCAATGAAATCAGACAGGTTTCCTTATATTTAAACAAGAAAGGTAGAAGTTTATTGATCTTAAATTCGAATCCAGTCAACGACAACGAATATGTGACGCAACCATGCCAGCATGCATACGCAATGAACACACACGCAGATAGAGACAGAAAAAGTAGAAAGAATAAAGGGGAAAAGTTTGAGGCATTATCTGTTAGTTAGTTACTGTCCTTTTGAGTTCAATGTGGAGTCTTTGGTTGCCGGTAAGTCCTGCTATTTGTTGGGGCTCAGTTCACGCTTCAACTTGTTTCGATGGAGGAGTCTTTTCTCTCTTGAGGTTTACGTGTCTTCTGTGGATCTGGTGGCGTGGGAGAAAGTGAGAGAGAGAGAGCTGCTTCCTTGTTTCAGCTTCAGTTGCACACACAACTTCTGTTTCTTTCTCTGTGGCACAATTCAAAAAACCCCAGGTTGCCCAGCAAGTTAGTCATGTGACTAGCTCCTTATTTGAAACAGTCTGTCCTGCAAGGTTTGTGGATTGTATTACCTTAGCAGTCTCTGGAATGCACTTCCTTACACCTTCAGTGTCTGGTGATCAAAATCCATTTGGGTTAATTGGAGCAGGGAATAGTCCATTGTCTCCACAAATAGTGTCTCTTAGTATGCAAATGTCCTTTCAGCCCAGTGTCTGATGATCTTCAAACAAGTTATTTCTTCACTCCAGCAACAGTTTAAAAGCAATGTTCATATGACAAAATTAATATGCCTCATTCTTAGCAGGTGGGGGTCTGCATGATAGTTCTAACATAGATCACAGTGATTGGTTCCTCTCCCTCCCTCTGCAGTATCCTTTCAAGTGGTTCGAGGTATTCCTCACCCTGGCACCAGGAAACCAAACTACAATGTGAGACTCTCGATTCTGCTTACAAAGGTTGCTATCCATGCCCTAATTATTGAATCCCCTACAACTACCATATTACATTTCCCTCCTCCTGCTCCCTACTTTGGACAGTCTCCTGCTCCAAGGTCTGGATTCTGGCTGTCTTTCAGTCAGTCTTTATCCTTATCTTCACAGGTAGCAAGAACATTGTACCTGTTGAATATGATTAGTTTCTGAGGATCCTAGCTCTCTATCTTGACCGAGTTCCCCTTACTCTGTACACGAACACCATTTCTGCACCTCTGCACAAGATGTGACCAAGGTTTGGAGCAAACTATCCAGATATTTCTCCCCCTCCCTTATGTATCGGAGTTTCTCCAACTCGCACTCCAGCTCAATGACTCTGTCGCAGAGGGATTTGATACGGAACCAACTACTGCAGATGTGTTTGTTCAGGCCAGTCTTGCTGTCCACAAACGCCCATATACTGCAGCCCAGACACAGAACCTGCTCTGCCATATCTTGGTCTAGATGATTTATACTACATATATTTACTTTTTAGTTTGTTATTTTTCTTTCTCTACACACTAACATGCATGCACCAGTGAAACACTGGACAAAAATTTAAAATATTTACTGCCTCAAGCTCACACAAACCAGTACGTAAGTTTTGGAGGCAAAAACCAGCACCTACTTGCCACTCTGCACCACATCTCCATTGTCACCAAATTCCCAATTCTTGCACTCTGTTTATGACCACTGTGTGTCAGCAAATATTCACTTTTATGCATCTTTTTGAACCACGCCCAAGTTACAAGTTTTATTTAAATATGACCCTCCGATTAAGATCGTCAGGGCCTCCACATCCCTGACCTAGCAGGGTGCACCGCACTTTCTGGCGCTCATAAAAATAGAGACATTTGTAATTTGTTTGCAGTGCCAGCTCAGGGTGTGGACAACCTTGATAAGATCACATTGATTGCCCTTCACTACTTCTCCTGAGATCAGTAATTGTTTGAGTGGCTTGCTAGGCCACTTCTGAAGGCATGTAAACCAGACTAGGTAGGAGTGGCAGGTTCCCCTTTGTGAAGCACATTTGTGAGCCTTTTGAGTTTTTACAACAATGCAGCATGATCATTGTTTCTGGTGCTAGGCAATAAATCAACAGGTCTATTGAATTCAACAAAAATAACTTGCATTTATATAGCATAGAAAAGCATCCCAAGGTACTTCACAAAAGCGTATAAAATACAAATGGACACCAAGAATACAAGAAATAGGAGCAGGAGTAGGTCATATGGCTCCGCCATTCAGTACGATCATGGCTGATCTTGGGCTTCAACTCCACTTTCCTGTCCGCTTGCCATATCTCTTGATATCCTGAGAGACTAAAAATCTCTATCCCAGCCTTAAATGTATTCAACGATGGAGCATCCATAACCCTCTGGGGTAGAGAACTCCAAAGATTCACAATCCTTTGAGTATAGTCATTTCTCCTCATCTCAGTCCTAAATAATCGGTCCCTTATCCTGAGACCATGCTGCTGTGTTTTAGATTCTCTGACCAGCAGAAACAATCTCTGTGTCTACCCATCCAGCCACTTCAGAATCTTGTATGTTTTGATGAGATTGCCTCTCATTCTTCTAAACTCCAGAGAGTACAGGCCAAATTTACTTAGCCTGTCATCATAGGACAACCCTCTCATCCCAGGGACCAATTTAGTGAGCCTTCACTGTACCGCCTCCAATACAAGTGTATCCTTTCTTAAATGTGGAGACCAAAACAGCACACAGTACTCTAGATGTGGTCTCACCAAAACCCTGTACAATTGTAGCAAGACATCTTTATTCCTGTACTCCAAGCCATAGGAGGAGTGATAAGGCAGGGTAACTAAAAGCTTGGTTAGCGGTGGGTTTTGAGGAGGGTCTTAAAGAAAGCAAGGAAGTGGAAAAGCAGAAAGATTTAGAGAGGGGATTCCAAAGCATGGGCTTAGATAGCTAAAGGCGCAGCCACTAATGGTTGGGTAGGATGCACACGAGGCCAGTATTGGAGAAATATAGAGTTATTGGAGAGTTGTAAGGCTGGAGGAGTATGCAAAGCTAGTGATGATGAGGGCATGATATTTAAACATGAAAATGAGAATTTTAAACAAGGTGTTTTTCCTCCGTAGGCTCTAATATTCAAATAAAGGAACTTTTTTTGAGTTTACTGCTCTGTGGTAGTTCCTGGTTATTCATTTCCTTTTTTGAAGCGATTGATATCTTCAGATGCAATTCGTCAAATTAATCGACACAAAAGGAAGCTATTCAGCCCATCCTGTCTGTGCCAGCTCTTTGAATGAACTATATAATTACTTCCCCTCCCCTGCTCGTTCCCCATAGCCTTGTAATTCTTTTCCCTTCAAGTATTTTTCCAATTCCCTTTTGAAAGTTACTGTTGAATCTGCTTCTGTCACCCTTTCAGGCAATGTATTCCAGATCACAACATCATACTGTGTTTTTTTTTTCTCATGCCACCTCTGTATTTCTGTTTTTTTACTAATCACCTTAAATCTGTGCCCTGGTCACCAACCCTTCTGCCACTGGAAACAGTCTCCTTATTTACACTATCTGCTCTATCAAAACCGTTCATGATTTTGAACAATCTCATTTACCCTTCTCTGCTCTAAGCAAAACAAAGTCAGTTTCTCCAGTCTCCACATAACTGAAATGCCATTCTAGTAATTCCCTTCTACACCCTTTTTAAGGCCTAAAGTGTGGTGCCCAACTGAGGCCAAAGGATTTCATAAACATTTAGCATAACTTTCTTGTTTTTGTTCTCTATGCCACTATTAATAAAGCCAAAGTTCCCATATGTCTTTTTAACAGCCTTTTCAATTTTTCCTGACACCTTCAAAGATTTGCATACATACATCCCCAGGTTCCTGTATTCCCTTTAAAATTGTAACAATTCATATAATTACATATAATCTACTGCATAGAAACAGGCCATTCGGTCCAGCTGGTGCATGCCAGAGGTTATACTTCACATGAGCCTTCTCCCAATCTAAGTATCTCTTTCCACCCTGCTCCATTTGCCTCTATTACCTTCTCCCTCAAATATGCAGAATCCTTCCCTTCAATTTGTCAGTACTATCTGCTTCAACTACTCCATGTCAGTGAGTTCCACATTCTCATCATTCCTCCTAAATTCCTTATTTGATCTATTAATGAATACCTGATCTCTATACCTGGTTGTTTTCGACTCACCTGCAAACAGAAACCATTTCTCACATCCACCCTATCGAACCCCTTCATAATTCTCAAGACCTCTATCAGATCTCCTCTTTCTTAGTCATCTCTTTTCTACAGAAAATAGCCCCAACCTGATCAATCCTTCTTTATTGTTGCAACCTCTCGTTTCTTCCTACCTTGATTTTATTAATCTTTTCTGCTTTTTCTCCAATACCTCTATCTTTTTTGTAGTATGGAGACCAGCACAGTACACAGTACCCTAACCAAGGTTCTATATAAATTTAACATCACCCACCACCACCCCCCCCCCCCACCCCTGTTTTTGTAGTTTATCAATGGGATGAGGGATAATGTCAGTATGCAACAAATGATCTGAATTTGGAGATAACTTCAACTTATTGGCCTATTGAGAGCATCCCATTGAGCAAAGCTGGACAGTGAGGGAATTCAACAGAAGAACGGCTATGATTTTTCACAAGTCAATTATTATTAACTAGTAACCCAAATGTATAACAAGTACTCAAAATTCACTTTCTTTATACTCATTACAACACTGATCTATCTTTAGGGCTGAGGAGGAGGAGAAACTGGTTGGAGCTTGTTATTGTGCAAAGATTGATGATCTCCTGCAGGAGTCAGACTTTGTGATGTTGGTGGTAAATCTGACTCCTCAAACCTGCAAACTAATTGGGAAAAGAGAGCTTAGTCTAATGAAACCCAACGCCACTCTCATCAATATCTGTCGAGGTAGGCAACTACCATGTCATTGCTTATTTTAGAAAATTGTCTGTAGTTTACAAATTATCTGTAGTTTACAAAAGTATTTTCACTATTTACCTATTATGATTAAGTTTACCTATTAAAGGTTTTTTGTGATTTTTTTTTTTTAAACTGCATTAACTCTTTCCATGTATGACACACTTCTAGCCCACACTTAAAATCATCAAGAGCCAATCCTTTGGATTAGTTTACAGGATTTATTCTTCCCATTAAAGGAACAGTCCTGGATCCCAGTGATAGACAGTTTCAAATTTTTCAGTCTGATGGCATGAGTCATTATTATAGCTCTCAGCGCCCAAGATTTTATGTGATCACTTCAACTAAACCTGCTGAGCCTGTTTCCCTACACAGAGCCTCGTTTTCCAAACCAGTATGGATCACCCAATACTTAGTCTTGTATGAGAGGTACAGGGCCAACATGTGAACATAAAAATTAGGAACAGGAGTAGGCCACATGGCCCCACGAGCCTGCTCCGCCATTCAATAAGATCATGACTGATCTGATTGTAACCTCAACTCCACATTCCCGCCTACCCCCATAAACTTTCACCCCCTTGCTTATCAAGAATTTATCTACCTCTGCCTTAAAAATATTTTAGGACTCTGCTTTCATCACGTTTTGAGGAAGTGAGTTCCAAAGACTCATAACTCTCAAACAATTTCTCCTCATCTCCGTCTTAAATGGGCGACCCCTTATTTTTAAACAGTGAGCCCTAGTTCTAGATTCTCCCACAAGAGGAAACATCCTTTCCACATTCACCCTGTCAAGACCCCTCAGGATCTTCAATGTTTCAATTAAATCGCCTCTTACTCTTCTAAACTCCAGGGGATACAAGCCAAGCCTGCCCAGCCTTTCCCCATAGGACAATCCACCCATTCCAGGTATGAGTCTAGTAAACCTTCTCTGAACTACTTGCAACACATTTACACACTTCCTTAAATAAGGAGACCAATACTGTACACAGTACTCCAGATGTGGTCTCACCAATGACCTGTATAACTGTAACATAACCTCCCTACTTTTGTATTCAATTCCCTTCGCAATAAATGATAACATTCTATTAGCTTTCCTAATTACTTCTTGTAACTGCATACTAACCTTTTGCGATTCATGCACTAGGATACCCAGATCCCTCTACATCTTAGAATACTGCAATCTCTCACGATTTAGATAAAATGCTTCTTTTTTATTCTTCCTGCCAAAATGGACAATTGCACATTTTCCCACATTATACTCCATTTGCCAGTTCTTCGTCCACTCACTTAACCTTTATAGCCTGCTTAAGTCCTCTTCACAACTTACTTTCCTACCTATCTTTGTGCCATCAGCAAATTTAGCAACCATGCCTTCCATCCCTTCATTCAAGTCATTTCCATAAATTGTAAAAAATTGAGGCCCCAGCATTGACCCCTTCGGCACACCACTCGTTACATCTTGCTAACCAGGAAATGGCCTATTTATGCCTACTCTCTGTTTCCTGTTAGCTAGCAAATCTTCTATCCATGCCAATATGTTATCCCCTACACCATGAGCTTTTACTTTCTGCAATAATCTTTGATGTGGCACCTTATCAAATGTTTTCTGGAAATCTAAGTACAGTACATCCACCAGTTCCCCTTTATCCACATCACATATAACTCCCTCAAAGAACTCCAATAAATTGGTTAAACGTGATTTCCCTTTCACAAAACCATGTTGACTCTGCCTGATTACCTTGAAATTTTCTAAGTGCCCTGCGATAATGTCTTTAATAATAGCTTCTAGCATTTTCCCTGTGACAGATGTTTCACTAACTGGCTTGTAGCTTCCTTCTTTCTGTCTCTCCCCCTTTTTGAATAAAGGAGTTGCATTCACTATTTTCCAATCTAATGGAACCTTCCCCAAATCTAGGGAATTTTATAAAATTAAAACCAAGGCATCAGCTATCTCACTAGCTACTTTTAAGACCCTAGCATAAGGTTCATCAGGACCCAGGGACCTGTCAGTCCGCAACTCCAACACTTTGCTCAGTACCACTTCCCTGGTGATTGTAATTTTCTTTATTTCTTCCCTCCCTTCCATTTCCTGATTTACAGCTATTTATGGGATGTTACTTGTATCCCATATAGCGAAGACTGATGTAAAATACCTGTTCAATTCATCTGCCATCTCCTTATTTTCCCTTATTAATTCCCCAGACTCACTTTCTATAGGACCAACAATCACTTTGTTAACTCTTTTTTCTAAAATATCTATAAAAACTCTTACTATCTGTTTTTATATTTCTAGCTAGCTTTCTCTCATACTCTAATTCTTCCCTCCTTATAAATATTTTAATCATTCTTTGCTGTTTTTTATACTCTGTCCAATCTTCTGACTGGCCACTCATCTTTGCACAATTATATACTTTTTCTTTTAAGTTTGATACTATTTTAAACTTTTTTAGTTAACCATGGATAGTGGATCCTCCCCTTGGAATTTTTCTTTCTCGTGAACTAAGGGCTGAATTTTGTGAGGACCTCGGGGATGGGAATGAAGGCGTGGGGTGCATAACATCGGGATGGGAGATATAGGACCAGAAGTCCAGAGTCTTGACATCCCATCCCGATTTTGTGCATTGTGGCAAACAGGGAGGGCAGAGAGCAGAACTCAACATGGTAGGCAAGCAATTAAGGTACTCAAGAGGCCTATTGACAGTGATTTTAGTCTTAGTTTTAAATTTTATTAACAGCGCATGGGAATCACAGGGCTTCAGAGCCTCGCCAGGTTGAGGGAGGCGACATGGAGGCGAGATCTTATTGCTGACGGCAAAGGGAGGCCATTGGGAGAGACAGCTTCAGCTGCCAGGAAGGGTGGAGAAGGGAGGGCATTGGTATCATCTGACCAGTGGGGGCAAAGGTCCCAGTACTGCTGGGGTGCCATTCCAGAGTGGCAACAGGAGGTGATGTGGGGGTAAGGCGGGGGGGGGAGCCTGTTGGCAGTGAAGGCCTTGAACTCAGGGAGAGGCCAGCTATCATGGGCATCATTCATCCAGACTTCAGGGGCCCGGTTGAAGAGAAGCTACAGCAGGGCAGAAAGGTCCAAGCACCTGCAGCAGCACCACAACGAGCTGTGAGCCCACAGGAAGGTCAGCAGCGGCCTCCAGATGGTGGTGAAGTTGGCAAAGAGAAAGACAGGTAGCTGCCCATGCTGAAGGAGGTATCCTCCAGAGAGGGTCTACCGGTCGAGATTCAACTGCCTGCAGATGTCAAAGGCAGTGCCGCCAAAGACTCTGCCTCTCCATGGAGGCCGTCACTGATCTATGTGCTATGATGCAGGATGAGCTGTGCCCAGGTGACTTGGTGGAAATCCAATGCCAATGGCACTGAAGGTCACCATGGCACTGAACTTTTACGCCTCCAGATCATTGCAGGGATCCACTACAGACATGTGTGGGATCTCAGTCAGCAGCACATCTGTGCATCAAGAAGATCACCAATGTTCTTTCAGCGGGGCAGGCAACTATGTGCGCTTCCGCACAGATCCCAACTCTCGAGCTGAGAGAGCCATTGGGTTCGGGACCATCGCTGGATTCCCCTAGGTGCAGGGTGTCATCGACTGCACACATGTGGCCATCAACGCTCCTGAACAGCAGTCAGAGGCCATTTATGGGAAAAGTTTCCACTCCCACAATGTACAACTGGTCTGCAACCACTGTAAATGGATCCTGCAGGTCTTTCCACGCTTCCCGGGAAACTGCCTACATTTTGAGGCAGTCTCAGGTGTCAGAGCTTTTCGGCCACCTGCATACCTTCAAGGGATAGATCCTTGGAGTCAAGGGCTACCCACTGAGGTTTTGGCTATTGATGCCTGTGAGGTCCCCTCGCACACATGCAGAGGAGAGATTCAACACATGGCATGGGACAACGCAAGCAACTATAGAGCAGGCCATTGGCCTGTTGAAGATGAGGTTCAGGTGCCTAGATCGGTCCGGTGGAGCACTTCAGTATGCCCCGGCAAGGGCCTCATGTATCGTGGCATCTGCTGTGCACTGCGCAACCTGGTGCTACAGAGGGGGAAGATGATGATCAATGAGGAATGCGAGGAGCATGCTGCCTTCTTGGACGATGTGGTTGCGGAGGAGGGAGCTGGCCAAGCATCACCAGATGAAGGACCCCAGGGACAACGGGAGAGATGCTAGGACATATGTGCAAGGGAGGCCAATCAAGCAATTTTTACCCCACAGATTTATGAGGTTTTTGGGTTGTGGCATTCCTGAAAAATTTGACATTAAGGATGCATGCTGGATGCAAGACATTTAATTATATATCACTTTTTTCTCTGACATTTATTTCAATTAAAATTAAGGAGTCACCTTCATGGTTGTAGTAAAATAATCTTGGGATAGGTTCCTGCAGTACAATTGTTAAAAGATACACAACTGCGGTTTTGCAGGCAACATTTTAACATATTTACAATCGATGTTCCTCATTCAGTAGAACATGCAGTCCAGACTAATAGAGTGTGTTTTATTGATGTTCCAAGGTGCAGTGGTTGATCAGGATGCTTTGGTGAAAGCGCTTCAGAAGGGGGTTATTCGTGCAGCAGCTCTGGATGTTACTGACCCAGAGCCTCTTCCAAGGTATGTTGTCACTTTCACTTATTAAAATAACAGAAATGTTCATATGAAAAATAGAAAGCAATAACCGAATTATAGAAAACCAGCTGATAACATAACAATTTCATGTTTTTTTCTAAAAGGGATCATCCTTTGCTGCACTTACCAAATGTCATTCTGACTCCCCATCTTGGAACTGCCACTGATAAGACCAGTCATAAAATGCTGGAGAAAATTATTGAAAATGCTTTGGCTGTTGTTCGTGGGCTTCCAATTCCTGATGAAGTGCTGCCATGATGATGGATACAAGCAAGCCAGATTAGTACATTGTAGGAATAACCTTCTAAACATCCATTCTTTAAAATAAGAATTCTAACAGTTATAGTGTAGAAATAAGGTTTATTATTTCCCCTCTTCACCCAATATACAAAGATTTTGCATTGGGATTTCGCTTTTCCCTCATTCCATATAGCGTCTATACAGCTGCAGCGCAACTCTCACAGACTAGCACAAATGTTCTCAGGCAGAGATGACAAGATTAACAAATTGAAGGGGTAAGTACTAACTCAGTGAACAACACATGATCACTCATGGCCATGTGGTCTAGGGTAAGCTTATTATCAAAAGCTGGCCAACAACAGTCCATTTGTGAATGTTTGCTACTGGTTAAATCCAACTGGTTAAATCCATGAATTAAAAAAAACTTGCCACACTGCAGGGAGCCACAATGACTAAGTAGCCAGTGTTTTAAAGTGTGAGAAGCTTGAATCCACTGATTAAACTGATTGGCAAGACTTTGTCCTATAAATCCACTTCATTCTAGAGATCAGTAAAGGCAAGATCAATAGTCCGGCGAACAGAAATCACGTGAACTGAGTAAATTACAGCCTTGAGTTTACAACCACCTATCTTAAATTACTGTTATCTAAACCTGATATTTTTTTAATTAATATATTAAATTAGATGAATTGTGAATGACCTGCTAAGGCTGCACTGTGGGTGGTTAATTTCGAAGAAGTAGTTATGTTGTAATTGCTTTAGAATAATTGTATCACAGAAAAATAGCATTAAAAATTTTCATAACAATTATGGGGCTGAATTTTGTGCTCTTGTCTAAGGCAGCTTCAGTGGGGCGGGGGGGAGGTGGTGGTGCGGAGAATCGCTACAGAACCATCTGCCACAAAACCCGGCGCCGTACCGCAGTGTGCTGATTATGTTAGAGCCAGGGAGGTACCGTGGTGGTACTGATGCCACGACACGATGGCATTGTAATTTAAATGTCTGAAATGCTGTTTTACATAAATTTGAATCTAATTCACTGCGATCCAATGAATGCCCAGCAATTTTGTAGATGATGTGCAGCAATCGTATGCCTTCAATTTTGCGACCCTGAAAAGCTGGCAGCACCGAGGCAAGAGTCCTCGGTGCCGCCAGAGGGAAGGTGAGCTAACAATAGTAGCATAGGGGAAGAGGGAGGTATAGCAACCATTGCCGCTATACTGAGTGTCCAAGGGGGTTATGTGTGAATGGGGGGAAATCAGCAAGCAGGTTATGTGTGAATGGGTCAACTCTGCAAGGGTATAGATTGTGTGTATTGAGGCGCCATTAGAGGGTATCCTAAATGATGTTGTGATGTATGTGATATCTCACACATCTGGAAAAGATGTTCGATCAACAGTTTAACTTTTACCCTACAGCCACATCAGACATAGAAACATAGAAAATAGGAGCAGGAGTAGGCCATTCGGCCCTTCGAGCCTGCTCCTCCATTCATTATGATCACGGCTGATCATCCAACTCAGTAGCCGATTCCCGCTTTCGCCACATACCCTTTGATCCCTGTAGACCCAAGAGCTATATCTTACTCCTTCTTGAAAACATACTATGTTTTTGGCCTCAACTGCTTTCTGTGGAAACGATTTCCACAGGCTCACCACTCAGTGAAGAAATTTCTCATCTCATCCCACATGGCAGACTGGTACAAAAGGTGAAGTCACACGGGATCAGAGGTGAGCTGGCAAGATGGATACAGAACTGGCTCGGTCACAGAAGACAGAGGGTAACAGTGGATGGGTGTTTTTCTGAATGGAGGGATGTGACTAGTGGTGTTCCGCAGGGATCAGTGCTGGGACCTTTGCTGTTTGTAGTATATATAAATGATTTGGAGGAAAATGTAGCTGGTCTGATTAGTAAGTTTGCGGACGACACAAAGGTTGGTGGAGTTACGGATAGTGATGAGGATTGTCAGAGGATACAGCAGGATATAGATCGGTTGGAGACTTGGACGGAGAAATGGCAGATGGAGTTTAATCCGGACAAATGTGAGGTAATGCATTTTGGAAGGTCAAATGCAGGTGGGAGGTATACAGTAAATGGCAGAACCCTTAGGAGTATTGACAGGCAGAGAGATCTGGGCGTGCAGGTCCACAGCTCACTGAAAGTGACAACACAGGTGGATAAGGTAGTCAAGAAGGCATACGGCATGCTTGCCTTCATCGGTCGGGGCATAGAGTATAAAAATTGGCAATTCATGATCCAGAGTTACAGAACCTTAGTTAGGCCACACTTAGAATATTGCGTGCAATTCTGGTCGCCACACTGCCAGAAGGACGTGAAGGCTTTGGAGAGGGTACAGAGGAGATTTACCATGATGTTGCCTGGTCTGGAGGGCATTAGCT
Organism: Heterodontus francisci; assembly: GCF_036365525.1. Classification (NCBI taxonomy): domain Eukaryota; kingdom Metazoa; phylum Chordata; class Chondrichthyes; order Heterodontiformes; family Heterodontidae; genus Heterodontus; species Heterodontus francisci. Next base: position 41,246,441 of record NC_090372.1, read on the forward strand.
ATGAGGAGAGATTGGAAAAACTCGGATTGTTTTCACTGGAACGACGGAGGTGGAGGGGCGACATGATAGAGGTTTACAAAGTTATGAGCGGCATGGACAGAGTGGATAGTCAGAAGCTTTTTCCCAGCGTGCAAGAGTCAGTTACTAGGAGACATAGCTTTAAGGTGCGAGGGGCAAAGTTTAGAGGGGATGTGCGAGGCAAGTTTTTTTTTACACAGAGGGTGATGAGTGCCTGGAACTTGCTGCCAGGGGAGGTGGTGGAAGCAGATACGATAGCAACGTTTAAGAGACATCTTGACAAATACATGAATAGGAAGGGAATAGAGGGATATGGGCCCCGGAAGTGCAGAAGGTGTTAGTTTCGGCAGGCTTGGAGGGCTGAATTGCCTGTTCCTGTGCTGTACTGTTCTTTCTTCTTTTTTTTGTTCTTTTATCTCAGTCCTGAAAGGTTTACCCCATATCCTGAGACTATGACCCCTGGTTCTGAACTCCCCCACCATCGGGAACATCCTTCCTGCATCTACCCTGTCAAGTCCTATTAGAATTTTATAGGTTTCTATGAGATTTCCCCCCCCCCCCCCTCCCCCCGCACCCCTCTTCTGAACTCCAGCGAATATAATCCTCATCTCATATGTCAGTCCCGCCATCCCAGGAATCAGTCTGGTAAACCTTCGCTGCACTCCCTCTATAGCAAGAACATCCTTCCTCCGATAAGGAGACCAAAACTGCACACAATATTCCAGGTGTGGCCCCACAAAGGCCCTGTATAATTGCAGCAAGACATCCCTGCTCCTGTACGCGAATCCTCTCGCTATGAAGGCCAACATACCATTTTGCCTATTTTACTGCCTGTTGCACATGCATGCTTACCTTCAGTGACTGGTGTACGAGAACACCCAGGTCTCGCTGCATATTCCCCTCTCTCGGATTATAGCCGTTCAGATAATAATCTGCCTTCCTGTTTTTGCCACCAAAGTGGATAACCTCACATTTATCCACATTATACTGCATCTGCCATGCATTAGCCCACTCACTCAACTTGTCCAAATCATCCTGAAGCCTCTTTGCATCCTCCTCACAACTCACGCTCCCACCCAGTTTTGTGTCATCTGCAAATTTGGAGATATTACATTTAGTTCCCTAGAGAGATTACATTTAGACATCCAGACAAGCAATGATTTGACAAACATATTTAACATATTTAGCTAGACAGGCTTATCACTGCATCAGAAAGGAGCCGAAGGGCCCAAGGAAATTGCCATGGGTCTCATTCACTCTGTGTTTCTTGATCCCCTTGGCATGTTGAGGCGTCTCCAATGGAAGCGTGCCCAGAAGCTCCAAGACCCGAACAGCAGCATCAGCAAGGCCAAGAAGGACCCAAGTACCCCAGAGAGTCTACAGGACTCTCATGGCCTACCTGCAGATGCCCCAGCAACACTGTCAGTGAAGGCTACATCTGTCCAGGGAGGCCATCACAGCCCCATGCGGCCTTCTGCATGACGATTTGCGGCCAGTGGAATTTGTCAGTCACCCTATGCCTGTGGTCCTAAAGATAACCGTGTCGCTCAACTTTTATGCATCCAGATCTTTCCAGGGATCCACCGGAGACATATGTGGGGTCTCCAAGGCTGCAGTGCCTATTCAAGAGGGCCGGTGACTATGTGCGCTACCGGACTGACCCTGACAGTCAGGCTGAGAGGGCCATTGAATTTGGGGCAATAGCTGGATTCCCCAGGTGCAAGGTGTAATTGATTCTACTCATGTGGCCATCAAGGCTCCCACAGACCAACCAGCCACCTTCATCAACAGGAAGGGCTTCAATTCAATGAATTTTCAATTGGTCTGCGACTACCAAAAGCATTTTCTACAAGTATGTGCCCTGTTCCTGGGAAGCTGCCATGACGTCTACATACTTGGACAGTCCCAGGTGCTTTTCAAGTTTTTCGCTACCCCGTTCACCTTTGGGGGTAGATTCTCGGGGACAAGGTCTATCCATTGAAGACCTGGCTTCTGACATCTGTGAGGAATGCCTGCAATGATGCAGAGGAGAGGTACAACACTTGCCTCACCCCCACCCGAGTGACCATCGAGCAGGCCATTGGGCTGCTAAAGATGAGATTCCGCTGCATTGATTGATCTGGTGGAGCCCTGCAGTATGCCCCAGAGAGTGTTGCATGTACAATGGTGGCCTGCTGAGCACTACATAATCCAGCACTTCAGAGGGGGGGGGGGGAGGCCTTGCATGAGGAAGATATGCGTGAGCAACAAACATCCTCTGAAAGACTGGGTCAAGCAGCTATGGAACAATGCAACAGAACGATGGAAACCAGACATGGTAAGCAATGTACAAAGGAGGCAAGGGATAACTTCATAATGGCCTGATTTCAGCAATTCTGATATCTATTCAACGCCAATGCAATGTATACTGACCATCATGCGTGTAGTCTTCCACCTCCTTTCCATCTGTTACCTGAATGAAGGTCACCTACAATGTGCGCTAGTGCCCAAGGGAGAGCATTTGTTGATTACGTCTTCACTCATATTACCATGATGATGATGTCCGTGGTCACATTGGCACTGCTGTAAGGGATATGTTGGGATTCAGAGAGTCACAATTAATGCTTCTTGGAAGCTGATTTAGACACGATGAAGGCTAATGATTGGCACAAAAGAGCATTTAATTGAAGTCAACATGACGTAGTTGTGTCACCAGTGAATACCTGTGTGTCTAGGCTATTTTTTTATTTATACGCATGCGGGTGCTCCTGCAAGGTGTGACCCCTGCGCTAGCAGCTGTGCTGGAGGCTGATCAGGGTGCCCCTTGTCCTGAGATGACTTTGGCAGTTGTCCTCTGGGTGCAGGATGGTCCTCGGGCACTGTGGCTGCTAGAACTGGACTTGCTAACGGAGGGGTTGAGGAACAAGTGCCCACATTCGAAATACCCTGAGGGGAGACCCCGCATGTGGAGCGCATCCTCTCTTCCTCACTCTCAGGCTCACTTGAACTTCCATGCTCACCAGAGAAGGACTATGAGTGGGAAAAACCTCCAGGCTCTTGTTCTTCCTCTCGCCTTGCCTCTGCTGATCTGAATTCCTGGCCAAGGCAAGAGTCTGTAGATCATGGCCCATCTCTGGAATGTGACTCTCCAAAATGGTCGCCAACCTCTCAATGGAGGAAGCCATGCCCGGGACATGGCATGTTATATGGATCCAAGCCAACTGGTGATGAATGAAGTGAGACACAGATCCTTTTCTTCATAGTCGCATTATTCACTTTACATATCTCTACCTCCTACTTTCATCCCCCACCCCGTCCCAGCAGGCTCTCTTTATATTCTGCTCCAAGTTATTAGTTAAACAATACCCTTCACCTGTGTATCTTTAAAAACATAATTCACCTACTGTTATCATGGCCACAGTCATGGCATAGATGGACTCCCTCACTGTTCGTTCAAGGATACGCATTGCCTCTGGCATCTTCACCAGATGTTGCCTTACTTCTCCCTGCAACTTTAGCATGCCCTGTGTTGTCAACACCAGAGGCTCGTCCTCAGCCTGGGGCTCAGCTTGGGCCTGGCCACGCACAGTCCTCCGACTATCAGAGGCCTCAGCTGTCTCAGCCTCAGTCAGCTGCTCGGGCGCGTGTGCGGTGCTCTCACCAGCTTGTAACCCTGATTCTAAAGCCAAGGGGATTCCCACTGAGGTGAAAGTATCTGCTGGTGGAAGGTGCAGCAGAGTCATTGGACGGTGCATCCTCTGAGTGCTCCTCGTCCTCATGGTTGTCTCTCGGGGGTTTCAGCCATCTGCGAATGGCAACCTGCAAGATGCAGTGTGGGTTAGGCTACACCTTTCCTATTAAGGACAGCATGCCGGAGCTACTTCACCATTATTGCATTTTGAGCTGATCAGCAATAATCACTCTCTTGTGCTGGAACCACCGAGCTCGACGAATGAGATGGCATGTCCACCTTGGCCACATGCGAGTTCCAGTATCTCCTCATCAGCCTGGCTCAGAGGATGCATGTCCAGCACTCCGCCACTGGTCTTGGCACCTCCCTCCTGTCATGGGTTCTCTTCTCCTGCAAGAGCAAAGATGCAGCTATTGAATATTGCCAAACATTTTACCATTCTAGTTCTACTAACGTGGGCCCCTCGTCAACACCTGGAGAATGTTATGTATCTCATACTGACTCACCCTGTCATGGAATTTACTTGGGCTGAGGTATAAACAAGGGAGACCTGTTTCACAGATGCAGCTAGTCATCTGTCATGTCTCTGCTATGACTTCCCTGTCTTTGGAATGGCAGTGGCATTCTCACCATGTGTCACACCGTAGTGACACTCAGGTCACACCAAGCAATTTTGAAACATGCCACTTACTTTGGCTGAACGCAGGAGATCATTGACCCTTTTTCTACACTGCATCTAGTTTCGTTAGGTGACCCCAAGGCTACTGACCTCTTCTGTGATCTCCATCCAGGCTTGCTAGGTCAGGCAGGAGGAGCTCTTGCCATCACTGGGGAAGAGGACCTCCCACCTTTCCCTTGCAGTGTGGAGGAGAATCATAAGGGAGGCATCACTGAAGCGTGAGACCACCCTTGCTCGGACCTCTGACATTATCAGCAGTTAGACCCAAGGTGGCTGCTTGCTGAGGTAGAAATGTTTGTCAATCTACAAAGGTTTTGGGTGAATGAGCTGCTGTCGAATCCAGGGAGAGAGTGATTGCAGGGCTGGTAGGCTCTTAAAGGTGGCCCCAGCACCCGTACGACATTAGCTGATACCGTGAACAGCGTCTCCATTGTTGCCCCCGCATCATGACTGGGGGAGACGGTCGCCTCCATCATTTAAAATGGCCGCCCACCGCAGCGGCTCAGGTAATAAGCAGATCATAAAATCCAGCCCATGATGTGCAAAATTACACTGTGATTAAGATAAAAGCAAAATACTGCAGATGCTGGAAATCTGAAATAAAAGCAAGAAATGCTGGAAATACTCAGCAGGTCTGGCAGCATCTGTGGAGAGAGAAGCAGAGTTAATGTTTCAGTCAGTGACCCTTCTTCAGAACTGGCAAATATTAGAAATGTGAAAGGTTATAAGCAAGTAAAGCGGGGGTGAGGCAAGAGATAACAAGGGAGAAGGTGTAAATAGGACAAGGTCACAGAATAGCTGACCAGATTGTCATGGAGCAAAGGCAAACAATATGTTAATGGTGTGTTGAAAGACAAAGCATTAGTACAGATAGGGTGGTAATGGACTGAAAATTGAACAGCCGCAAGTACAAACATGAAAAAAAACAATGGGTAAGCAAACTGAACAAACTAAGACGAAATAAAATAAAATAAACACCAAAAAAAAATGTTTTTTAAAGGAAAAAGAAAAAAATAACTAAAAGTAAAATGGGGGGCCCGTCATGCTCTGAAATTATTAGACTCAGCGTTCAGTCCGGCAGGCTGTAGTGTGCCTAGTCGGTAAATGAGATGCTGTTCTTCAAGCTTGTGTTGATGTTCACTGGAACACTGCAGCAATCCCAGAACAGAGATGTGAGCATGAGAGCAGGGGGGAGTGTTGAAATGGCAAGCAACCGGAAGCTCGGGTTCCTGCTTGTGGACTGAGCGGAGGTGTTCCACAAAGCGGTCACCCAGTCTGCGTTTGGTCTCCCCAATGTAGAAGAAACCACATTGTGAGCAGCGAATACAGTATACTACATTGAAAGAAGTACAAGTAAATCGCTGCTTCACCTGAAAGGAGTGTTTGGGGCCTTGGATAGTGAGGAGAGAAGAGGTAAATGGGCAGGTATTACACCTCTTGCGATTGCAGGGGAAGGTGCCATGGGAAGGGGAAGAGATGGTGGGGGTAATGGAGGAGTGGACCAGGGTGTCACGGAGGGAACGATCCCTTTGGAATGCTGACAGTGGAAGATGCGTTTGGTAGTGGCTGGAGGTGGTGGAAATGGCGGAGGATGATCCTTTGGATATGGAGGCTGATGGGGTGGAAAGTGAGGACAAGGGGAACCCTGTCACAAGTCTGGAAGGAAGGGGAAGGGGTGAGGGTAGAGGTGCTGGAAATGGGCCGGACACAGTTGAGGGCCCTGTCAACCACAGTGGGGGGAATCCTCGGTTGAGGAAAAAGGAAGACATATCAGAAGCGCTGTCATGGAAGGTAGCATCATCAGAGCAGATGCGTCGGAGAGGAAGAAACTGGGAGAATGGAATGGAGTCTTTACAGGAGGCAGGGTGTGAAGAAGTGTAGTCGAGGTAGCTGTGGGAGTCAGTGGGCTTATAATGGATATTGGTAGACAACCTATCCCCAGAGATGGAGATAGAGAAGTCGAGGAAGGGAAGAGAAGTGTCGGAGATGGGCCATGTAAAGGTGAGAGAAGGGTGGAAATTAGAAGCAGGGTTGATAAAGTTTTCCAGTTCGGGGCGGGAGCAGGAAACGGCACCTATACAGTCATCAATGTAGCGGAAAATGAGTTGGGGGAGAGGGCCTGACTGGGACTGGAACAAGGAATGTTCAACATATCCCACAAAAAGACAGGCATAACTTGGGCCCATGTGGGTACCCATAGCTACACCTTTTATTTGAAGGAAGTGAGTGGAGTTGAAGGAGGAATTGTTCAATGTGAGAACAAGTTCAGCCAGGCGGAGGAGGGTGGTGGTGGATGGGGACTGGTTGGGCCTCTGTTCAAGGAAGAAGCGGAGAGCCCTCAAACCGTCCTGGTGGGGGATAGAGGTGTAGAGCGATTGGACGTCCATAGTGTAGAGGAGGCAGTTGGGGCCAGGAAACTAGAAATTGTGAAAATGACGTAGGGCGTCAGAAGAGTCACTGATGTCGGTGGGAAGAGACTGGACCAGCGGAGAAAAGATAGAGTCAAGATAGGAAGAAATAAGTTCAGTGGGGCGAGAGCAGGCTGACACTATGGGTCTGCTGGGACAGTCCTGTTTGTGGATTTTGGGAAGGAGGTAGAAGTGGGCTGTCCAGGGTTGTGGGACTATGAGGTTGGAAGCTGTAGAGGGAAGATCTCCAGAGGAGATGAGGTCAGTGACAGTCCTGTGGAAAGTAGCTTGAGGTTTGGTGGTGGGGTCATGGTCCAGAGGGAGGTAGGAAGAAGTGTCTGAGAGTTGGCGCTGAGCCTCTGCAAGGTAGAGGTCAGTACGCCATACAACAACAGCACCACCCTTGTCTGCAGGTTTGATGACAATGTCGGGGTTAGACCTGAGAGAACGGAGTGCCTCAAGTTCAGAGGGGGACAGGTTAGAGTGAGTGAGGGGGGCAGAGAAATTGAGACGACCAATGTCGCGCTGACAGCTTTCAATGAAAAGATCAAGAGCGGTTAAGAGGCCAGGGGGAGGGGTCCAGGTAGAGGGAGAATGCTGGAGGTGGATGAATGGGTCTACTGATCGGGGGAGGGACTCCTGATCAAAGTGAGCCCGGAGGCAACGGAAGAAAAGCTCAACGTCATGCCGAGCACAAAATTCATTGAGGTGGGGGCATAAGGGGATAAAACTGAGACCTTTGCTGAGTACAGAACGTTCAGCATCAGAGAGGGGGAGGTCAGAATGTCTGGTGAATACACAGCAAGGGGTCAGATCAGAAGGTGTGGGGTCAGAGGGACGTGAAGGGGAAGAAGGATCTGGAGGGGCATTAGTCCCCATCAGCTGCTGGAACTTGCGTTCCTTGACACCTGAAAGGAAGAAAAAAAGTTTTTTGTTAATGCGTCAGATGAGACGAAGGATGAAATGAAGCTGCGGAGTAGAACAACTCTGAGATAAGGTGAGGTAGTGCTGCTGGAGAGAAAGGTTCAGTGTGTGCATGTGGCGGCGCATAGCACTGAGTGTGGATCTCAGGATGCGGTGAGAATAGCAGTCCGAGGAACGTTGTATTTCTCGGAGATACCTGTAATCCTGGGTGGATTCAAAACATGATGGGTGAAACTGCAGTTGGAATCCATGTGGAATAAGTCGGAGCCGGAGACAGTCACTGAGGAAGGAGATGTGGCTGTGAAAACGAGTTCTGGTGGACACTTTATCAAACACCAGGAGGGAAATAGAAAGCAATGAAGGTAACAAGGTAAAAAAGACAAATTTAAATCCCGTCAGAGAGAAGAGCAGAACTTCTTCAAGGTAGGCATTCCTGGAAGAGAAGTGGTAGTGAATTAAACACTAAAAAATAAAAGCAAAATACTGTGGATGCTGGAAATCTGAAATAAAAACAAGAAATGCTGGGAATACTCAACAGGTCTGGAAACATCTGTGGAGAGAGCAGCAGAGTTAATGTTTCAAGTCAGTGACCCTTCAGAACGAGCAAATATTAGAAATGTAAAAGGTTTTTTAGCAAGTAAAGCGGGGGTGGGGCAAGAGATAACAAAGGAGAAGATGTAAATAGGACAAGGTCACAGAATAGCTGACCAGAAGGTCATGGAGCAAAGGCAAACAATATGTTAATGGTGTGTTGAAAGACAGATAGGGTGTTAATGGACTGAAAATTGAACAGCCGCAAGTACAAACATGAAAAAAAAACTGTGGGTAAGCAAACTGAACAAATTAAGATGAAATAAAATAAAATGAACACAAAAAATATATTTAAAATAGGAAAAAGAAAAAAATAACTAAAAATAAAAGTAAAATGGGGGGCCATTCATGCTTTGAAATTATTGAACTCAATGTTCAGTCCAGCAGGCTGTACTGTGCCGAATTGTTAAATGCGATGCTGTTCCTCGAGCTTGATTAAGATGTGATTAAGATGCCTTACATAAAAACAAGAGCAAAAGCAACTCGCTTTTATATAATATACAGTGTCGAGACTTGTCTGACCAGATCATGGGTCAGAGACAATTGGGCAGGATTCACAATGTTCCCAAATTTCGGGTCCCTGAAATTAATCATTGGAGAAATAGGAATGCTACACACTCCCAATTCCCTATTCAGCAACTCCATTGAGAAAGGTTACCAGCTGGGGTGGCAACAAACAAAATTTACATTTATATTAAAACTACATTCTATACACTCGGAAGCAAACCAGGCCCACTCTAAAATTATTGTTTTTGGAGAAAAGGAAAGATGTGTGGGTTCCCAATAACTGACTTCACTGGAGGCCTCTAAAATGCTACAGAGCTGCTTTGCTGGTAATACTTCAGTCTAATTCAGGTTCAGCTGCATGTATTGTAGTGTATATGTTTATCTGTGCATCTTTTGGGGTAAAAAAATAATGCAGTTAAAAGTATATTTCCATCAGCATTGGGCCACAACAATGCTAGATAATGAAGAAGATCTATGTGTGTGTTTTATTTTAATAGAGGTAGTGTCGTCTTCTAATATTAACAAATGCCATAGTATCTCTACTGACCAGGCTGATTCTTGGAAGATGGGGGCCTGCATGACATTGTGCTTAGGAGGTTGGGGGAAATATGCTGTAACAAAGATTACTTAATGAAAGTGATTCTATGGCCAGGCTATCTGACAGGTTGGGAGTTCATCGGCCTGCTCGGAGTATAGATTATAGAACCACACTTGACATCTGCAATACTTCTATGGACATCACTGCTCTGCTGCTCTGTCCATGTGTTAGAGGAAGAAAATTGAGATCCAAGTAGGAACATACTATTTTGTGGAGAATTCAACTAATTGTTCAGCTCTCCTTTACTAAACATTGGTGGCCAATGGTCATTTGGAATGTGAAATTTTACCATGCATTATCATCAACATTTGGATGGTTTGTTGTACTTCATGTATCTACCAATATCTGATTCTAGGTTGAACTATAAAAATAAAATAAATTTTACCTTTTAAATCATCATTGTATACCTTGTCCTGTGACTGTGATTTGTGTGACTGATTTTCAAAGCTTCCAGAGATCAGGAAACAAAAATCCAAATTGGTGCTGTTCAGGCAGTGACATCTCACTGACATATACCAACTTCTGGCTCTCATCTCCACACGTCAAGGATTGTTCTTAGTGTCTTTCAGATTAAGATTGATATCTCTTACAGACCATATCTAGTTTTAGGCATCCATGAAACCCAGCTGGAGAGGGTCCATAATGCTTGAGCCCCGCAAGCAGATCCATTGAGCTAACGTTTGCCTTGTTCAGGAGCACCTCACATTCTAATTTCAAACCTCAGATACTTAAAAACTTATGAAGATAATAAATCCTCTGTAATAAAAGCAAAATACTGCGGATGTTGGAAATCTGAAATAAAAACAAAGTGCTGGAAATACTCAGCAGGTCTGGCAGCATCTGTGGAGAGAGATGGTAGGACTGACATAATGGGAGAGATTGAGTCGGTTAGGATTATATTCGCTGGAGTTCAGAAGAGTGAGGGGGGATCTCATAGAAACCTATAAAATTCTAACAGGACTTGAGAGGGTGGATGCAGGAAAGATGTTCCCAATGGTGGGGGATTCTAGAACCAGGGGTCATAGTCTAAGGATACGAGGTAAACCTTTCAGGACTGAGATGAGGAGAAATCTCTTCACCCAGAGAGTGGTGAGCCTGTGGAATTCGCTTCCACAGAAAGAAATTGAGGCCAAAACATTGTATGTTTTCAAGAAGGAGTTAGATATAGCTGTTGGGTCTAAAGAGATCAAAGAGTATGGGGCAAAAGCGGGAACAGGTTACTGAGTTGGATTATCAGCCATGATCATAATGAATGGCGGTGCAGGCTCGAAGGGCCGAGTGGCCTACTCCTGCTCCTATTTTCTATGTTTCTATATGTTTCTATGTAACATTTGGAATCGGATATGACTTCTTCAGAATCGCCTGTAACGCTGACTAGAGATCCTATCACACACCGATAAATATTCTTAAAAGAAACAACAACTTATTATAGACCCATGCAAGAGGTCAATGGTGTGTTACCTATCCTTGGCCCTCTCCTATTTCTCATCTGTAAGCTGCCTCTCGGCAACATCATCTGAACACAGTGTTAGTTTTCACATGTACACAGACACCACCTCTGTCAAACCCTCCATTGCCTCTAAATTATCAGACTGCTTGTCTGACATCCAGTACTGGATGAACAGAAATTTTACCTAAATAAATATTAGGAAGACCGAAGCCATTGTCTTTGGGCCTGTGACAAACTCCGTTCCCCAGTCACTGACTCCATCTTTCTCCCTGGCCACTTTGAGGCTGAACCAGATTGTTCACAACCTTGGATTCATATTTGACCCTAAGATGAGCTTCTGGCCATATATCTGCACCACAATTAAGACTGCCTATTTCCACCTCTATGATATAGTCCGACTCCACTCCTGCCCCAGCTCATCTGCTGCTGAAACACTCATTCATGCCTTTGTTACCTCTAGACTTGACTATTCCAATGCACTGCTGACCGGCCTCCCACATTCTACTCCATAAACTTGAAGTCATTCAAAACTCTGCTGCCTGTGTCCTTACTTGCACCCAATACTGTTCACCCATTGCCCCCGTGCTCACTGATCTACATTGGCTCCCAGGCAAGCAACGCCTAGATTTTAAAATTCTCATCCTTGTTTTTAAATCCTTCCATGGCCTCGCCATTCCCTATCACTGTTATCTCCTCCAGCCCCACAATCCTACGACATATCTGTACCCTTCAGCATCCAATTGCTTCACCATTGGTGGCTGTGCCTTCAGCTACCTAGACCTTAAGCTCTGGAATTCCCTCTCTAAACCTCTCTGCCTCTCTTTCCTCCTTTAAGGCACCCCTTAAAACCTACCTCTTTTACCAAGCTTTTGGTAATCTGCCCTAATATTGCCTTATGCAGCTCGGTGTCAATTTTTGCTTCATAATGCTTCAGTGAAGCACCTTGCAATATTTTATGTTTATTGATTGGCATCCTTCCATCAATGAAAGATGATGGACAGGCAGCAAACATTCCATTTAGATAGGGTGTCTACTCTTGGTGCACCTTTGCTGATGGCTTAGAAGGCCAATCCTTGGGAGGCAGGTTCTGCCACAAGTTCTACACATGAAGCTTCCAAATGATGCTGAGTTGTTTTTGACATTGCTGCCTGTTGCCAAGGTTCTGTAGCAACTGGTCGTCGTGGTAGTGCACACCAATCCACAGGATGTGTCACCTGCTAGTGACTCCTAGGTGCAATAGGCAACATTTAGGGTCTTCATGTCACGCTTGCAAGCATCCTTGAAGTGGAGCTCTGGGCACCCCATTGGTCGTCTGGCCCCAGCTACCTCACCATACAGAAAGTCCTTGGGTATGCGACTGTCTTCCATCCTGCAGACATGTCTGATCTACCAAGGCCAGTTCTGTTTGATTAGTGCCAACACACTTGGGATCTCTGCCTTTGAGAGGACTGCCACATTTGTGATTTTGTCCTGCTAGGATATACTTATGATACACGGCAGAAGCAAAGAAGAAAATTATTGAACTTCTTTTCCTGGTAGCTGTAAATCGCCCATGTTTCACAGCCATACAACAAGGTGCTGAGAACACAGACCTTACAAGCCATCAGCTTGGTCCTAAGGATTATGTTTAAGGCATTATATAAATACAGGTTGTTGTTGTAGAAGACTAAGAAAGTAAGGTTAACACTCAGTGGGAGTAATTGGGCATAACTATTGAGATTTTCACATTTAGTTTACTCTATTTTGAGTTTATTTTACTTCATTTTAGCTTTTCAATACTCAGAGGTGTTTAAACATTTTTGTTTGGTGCAAATTAATGGGCTTATTTCAGACAATATAAGGTTAATTAATTGGTTTCATGAAGAAGCGAAATAAGCTGTTCCTTGATTTGCTGCCTTTTCCTGTGGCAGTGAGGCTACTGTTTAAATGAAGACAGTATAAATTTTAACTGACTAGCATGTGCTTTAATCTCTTGGCCTTGTGCAGCTTGAGATTAGAGGTAAGCCTTTAAAAGGAGGTCAATTTTGAGGTGTAATTGGCCTAAAGGTATACTTGAAGAATTAAAACTAAGTTATGTGGTTCACAGAATAATACAGTGCAGAAGAGGCCCATTAAGTCTGCACCGATGCATTAAAGACACCTGACCTGCCTACCTAATCCCATTTGCCAGCACTTGGCCCATAGCCTTGAATGTTATGACGTGCCAAGTGCTCATCCAGGTACTTTTTAAAGGATGTGAGGCAACCTGCCTCTACCACCCTCCCAGACACTGCATTCCAGACTGTCACCATTTGATTTTATTAATATTTTTACTGGAAAACAATTTAATAAGCAGACAGGTGAAGCTGTGATGTGCAGAACTGTGTAATGTAGGAAGGTCCTGTATACCCTCAGGTGGGTATACATGTGACCTATTGAATGTGTATGAGGCATGGTCAGACTTTAATAGATTTTGGAAAACAGATGTTTATTCAATGGAGGAATATATCCTGGACTGTAACAGACTGGGTAAAAGATTGAGGAAATTCAATTTGGAGAACCCTGGTTCAGTGCTGGCTTTTAAATTGCTAGATTGTGCTAGGGTGTCGCATAAGGACAGGCTCCTGGTTCTAACTGGGGTTTGATTCTTGGACAAAGACTCCCTGTTGGACCAAATGATTGTGGCCTTAAAAACAAAAATTCCTGGGGTAACAGTCATTTCCTGCAGTCCTGGTAGAACAAGTGGGGCATTCTGCAGTGACACAAAGAATGGAGGACTCAATGTTTACAAGATTTAGAAATAATCCAGGTACTGGAAGCAGGTCTAAGTACAATGGAAGAGTTAAAGACAGGTGGAATGAGGATGAAAGCACCTTTGGCAGGCTAGAATAATACATTGGAAGACTGGGTTGGAATGGCAATTATATGGGAATGAATGCCAGGAATGCACAAGGAACAGTTAATAGGTGCTTCAGATGTGACTCAAAGTATCATTATGCAATGAACTGCCCAACGCAGTGGGGCAGAGTCTTTGAAATAATGCATGATGCAGAGAATTCTGAGGCAGAAGAGGAAGATACTGATGGATCTGAAGGAATTGTACGAGTCATAAGGAGTTTTAGTTCTGTGCTGAATGTTGGTTGCGGATTTGTTCATACGTGCAGTACTTGTACATCGACAGTATGTGAAACTGATTGGATTCACTCAGTAGTGAGGATTGATGGTTTGGTGATGACAACACAATGAAGTCACTGAACAGTGTCGTAATCCCATGTAAAACAGCTGTAGTCTCCAGTGAGATACCTTTACTGTTGAGTAAGTTGTCAATGAAAAAGGCACAGGTGAAACTTGACATGGAGCATAACAAGGCAAGTGTTTTTGGAAAGCCAGTGAATTTGCAATTTATACAATCAGGGCATTATTGTATCCCCTTAACACAACCTGATATTTCTAGTCTGTGTTGGAGAAACGTTGATGGCATCAAGTGTTACGAATCAGAGATAAAAGGCAAATTGTCTGAAAATTGCACAGGCAATTTACTTACCCTTGTCAGATTAAAAAGCCTACTAAAAGATGCAGGTGTGATTGATGGAGAGTATACGAGGATAATAGAGATTAGTGAAGTGTGAAATTTGTAAAAAGCATCGGAAGACACCATCACATCCTTTTGTCAGCCTTCCATTGGCATGTGACTTTAACGAGGTAGTTATCATGGATTTAAAGGTGTGGGACAAGACAAGATTATTTTTCCTTCTACATTTTATGGACCTAGCAACTAGATTTAGTCTTTCTACAATAATAAATAGCAAGGACAAAAGGGTGATTATAGACAAAATTATGGATAGGGACTGGGCTTGGGGCACCAGCTAAGTTTCTGACTGATTATGGAGGGGAATTTTCCAATGACGAGTTCAGGGATATGTGTGAAAACATGAACATTATGGTTATGAATACTGCAGCTGAAAGTCCCTTCAGCAATGTAGCTCTGTGAAAGGAATCAAGCAGTGGTTGATGAAATGTTACATAAAATTTTAGCTAACCTGTCAAACTGAATGTTAATAACTGCCCTGGCATAGGCAGTTCATGCGAAGAATTCGCTTCAGATGGTTGGAAGATGTAGTCCCTATCAATTGGTCCATGGGCGGAATCGTAAATTGCCTTCTGTACTGTGTGACAATCCTCCTGCTCTAGAAGGTACTAGAGTGAGTTCCATTTTTTTTCTTCACACTTGAATGCTTTACATGCAGGGAGATGGGCTTTCATCAAGACTGAGGTCGAAGAAAATTCACAGAGCTCTGAGGAATCGTATAAGGCCATCTGAGGCTGAATTTAGTTCAGAATATTTGGTCTATTATAAAAGAGATGACCATAGGGAATGGAAGGACCCTGATCAGGATGGTAAAACATAAGTTATGAAGCATCGAAATCAAACAGTTAAGGTTCATTCTTCACAATTAATCAGAGTTCATTACAAAATCTCAGAACATGAGCAGCTAATTGAGGGAAAAGAGGCACTTTCTATCTCAAATACTCATCTGTTTTGTAATGAAGGTCCTGAGGCACTGAGATCGATTTGGATAGTAATGTAATCATCATGATGCTCTGGAAAGAGCTATCGCATCCAAAGGACAATTGCCTCAGTAGGTACTCGGGTGACATATATTCCAGAGGGGTCTGATAAATGGAGGGATGCAACAATTGCGGGGCGTGCAGGAAAATCTGCAGGCAAGTTTAAATATTGGTTAAATGTTCAAGATGATTGCCAAGATGCCAGAGCCATGGACTAGCAGAATAGGGTGTAAGAGTGGAGGGTTAGAAAGCGCAGTGCAAGTTTGGATAGTGGGTCAGGAGATTATATAATCCCATTAACAGAAATGTGGCTTTTGGAGTTAAGCATCCCTGGCTTAAAATTTTCCAAAAATATACCTTATTCATAAAAATTTGTAAATAAAAAAAAATTACAAAACAGTTCAGTTTTGCAATGCACCTTCTATGGAACTTATAAATAGTTGCAATAAAGATCAGATTCCTTCGATACAGAACATGAGGTGCCTCAACTCTTGCCATTCCGTTTTATATTCAAAATACATTGGCATTACATAGCAAAAAATAGTTTTTGGTCCAAACAGCAAGAGGGGTTTTACACAGCTTCTAGCCCCTCTGTATACTGCGGCGGGAAGACCTTTGTCACGACCGACCACTCCTGTCAAAGCCCCCAATCAAAATATATGGTTTTGATTGTGGTGGGAGAAACGCCCTGATAATTCAATGCCGTCAATCCACAGATCGCTAACATATCATTTAAAACTTACCAATTAAAAGACCCAGCTGAATTGTACCATCTATTAATGCCTGAATGAGGCTAACCAAACCAGATGTCTTTAAATCAACAAATTAACTCTTGATTTAGATGAACTAAATTCTTAAACACTATGAAGCTATAAACACATTTAAAATAGAAAAGAGAGTCCTTGCAAATTTACAGTTCAATGTTGCTTGAAGTCCTCAAGGAATGTTGCTTTCTTTCTCCAGCAAATTTCAACAATTAACGACTTGCAAACTTTCAATGGAATCAAACTGACTTGAGTTTTTTAGTGATAAAGGATTCAGTGTCTCACTTCCCTTTCTTCAATTTAAATTACCAGAGATCTCTGTTTTGGCTTGACTTGTTTTTTAGAATTTTGAGATAATTAAACAGACTAAAAATCATATTCCTTCAGTTTAAATGGTTGAGAGCTTTTTCTTCAGGTGCCAACACCAATTATGTCTGTATGCCTCTGTCTGTCTGAGAGAACAAACTGTCTTTAAAAAGCCAGTTCAAAATTGAATTGTAACAAATGTATCGCATGAGACTCACTCCCAGTGACTATATCTATGGCAACGAGAATGCACCCTTTGAATCGCAGTCTCCAACTGGCTGTTTCTAATGGCAACCCAAAATGCACCTTTCTATAAACTCCAGAGGCTAGCAGGTTCTTAAAGCAATACTGATTCTCAGCAAACCTGAAAGGCAAATCGCATATTCCCGGAAAGAAAAATCTACAGGACCATGCCACCTTACACAATGGCCTTTCCCCATTGAGCCTTTGCAACCCTTAGCACATAGTCCTGGACCTTGGAATGTGCCAGTCTGCAACACTTGGTCATGGTCAACTCTGCATT
This sequence comes from Heterodontus francisci, assembly GCF_036365525.1. Classification (NCBI taxonomy): domain Eukaryota; kingdom Metazoa; phylum Chordata; class Chondrichthyes; order Heterodontiformes; family Heterodontidae; genus Heterodontus; species Heterodontus francisci. The sequence goes on from NC_090372.1 coordinate 41,263,427, forward strand.
GGAAGACCAGCAAGTTTCGGGCAGACCATAATGTGTCTTTCACTTGGTTTAAAAATATTCAGGAGGAATGCTGGAGAGGGTGGGACAGTGTTTTGAAAAAGTCAACTACATTAATGGAACTTTTACAGCTCCACATTAAGGTCAGTATCTTTTAATAAAAATGTACCTTTTTGGTGGCAACCTCCAGCTGTCACTTAAAGGACCACTATTTAGGCCACATGGAGACCAGGTAATCATGAACGCAGCAGGCCCAATGACAGTTTGCCCTGATCATAACAAATGTACAGAACAGGTCCTAAAACAGGTTTCCAGTTGCTCATTGACATATTCAAGGAGCCTCAACCTGTCTCAGTTGGCAATGCTCTCGTGTGAGTCAGAATGTTTGGATTTCCTAGTTCTATTCCAAGACAAATCAGTTAAATATAATTAAAATTGCCTATTTATGAACCTGTGGACAGTTATAAATAGTTGCAATATATTTTTCCTCAAGGGTCCTACCTTTCCTTTGGCCTGGTCTTGAGTTGTGGACTAATCTTGGAGTTCAGTTCCCTTACCTAGGCCTGCCTTGATTTTTGTAGAACATCTGTACATTGATGATCTAGCTGCAACTGCCGTGTTTCCTGCAGCTAGTTCTAATCTGTATTATATATCATTGGGTAATTTTGGAGAGAAATGTTTACATTGAATTGAATTGGGGAGGTGGTGGTGTAGTGGTATTATCACTGGACTAGTAACCCAGAGACCCAGGGTATTGCTCTGTAGACATGGGTTCGAATCCCACCACAGCAGAAGGTGGAATTTGAATTTAATTAATAAATCTGGAATTAAAAGTTAGTCTAGTGATGGCCATGAAACCATTGTACATTGTTGTAAAAACCCATCTGGTTCACTAATGTCCTTTAGGGAAGGAAATCTGCCGTCCTTACCCGGTCTGGCCTACATGTGACTCCAGACCCACAGCAATGTGGTTAACTCTTACATGCCCTCTGAAATGGCCTAGCAAGCCACTCAGTTGTACCTAACCACTGCGAAGTCAATAAAAAGGAATGAAACCAGACAGACCACCCGGCATCGACCTAGGCACCGGAAACGACAACGGCAAAACCAGTCCTGTGGACCCTGCAAAGTCCTCCTTACTAACATCTGGGGGCTTGAGGCAAAAATGGGAGAGCTGTCCCACAGATTGTCAAGCAACAGCCTGACATAGTCATACTCACGGAATCATACCTTACAGACAATGTACCAGACACTGCAATCACTATCCCTGGGTATGGCCTGTCCCACTGGCAGGACAGTGGTTTACAGTAGGGAGGGAGTTGCCCTGGGAGTCCTCAACATCGACTCTGGACCCCATGAAGTCTCATGGCATCAGGTCAAACATGGGCAAGGTAACCTCTTACTGATTGCCACCTACCGCCCTCCCTCAGCTGATGAGTCAGTACTCCTCCAGCACTTGGAGGAAGCACTGAGGGTGGCAAGGGCACAAAATGTACTCTGGGTGGGAGACTTCAATGTCCATCACCAAGAGTGGCTCAGTAGCACCCCTACTGATTGAGCTGGCCAAGTACTAAAGGACATAGCTGCTAGACTGGGTCTGCGGCAGGTGGTGGGGGAACCAACACGAGGGACAAACATACTTGACCTTGTCCTCACCAATCTGCCTTCCGCAGATGCATCTGTCCATGACTGTTTTGCTAGGAGTGACCACCGCACAGTCCTCGTGGAGGTGAAGTCCCGCCTTCACATTGAGGATATCCTCCATCGTTTTGTGTGGCACTATCACCATGCTAAATGGGATAGATTTTGAACAGATCTAGCAATGCAGAACTGGGCGTCCATGAGGCGCTGTGGGCCATCAGCAGCAGCAGAATTGTACTCAATGACAATCTGTAACCTCATGGCCCGGCATATCCCCCACTCTACCATTACCATAAAGGCAGGGGACCAACCCTGGTTCAATGAAGAGTGCAGGAGGGCATGCCAGGAGCAGCACCAGGCATACCTCAAAATGAGGTGTCAACCTGGTGAAGCTACAACGCAGGACTACTTGCATGCCAAACAGCGTAAGCAGCATGCAATAGACAGAGCTAAGCAAACCCATAACCAATGGATCAGATCTAAGCTCTGCAGTCCTGCCACATCCAGCCGTGAATGGTGGTGGACAATTAAACAACTAACTGGAGGAGGTGGCTCCACAAATATCCCCATCCTCAATGAAGGGGGAGCCCAGCACAGCAGTGCAAAAGATAAGGCAGAAGCATTTGCAACAATCTTCAGCCAGAAGTGCTGAGTTGATGATTCATCTCGGCCCCCTCCTGAAGTCCCCAGCATTACAGATGCCAGACTTCAGCCAATTCGATTCACTCTGCGTGATATCAAAACATGACTGAAGGCACTGGATACTGCAAAGGCTATGGGTTCTGACAATATTCTGGCAATAGTACTGAAGACCTGTGCTCCAGAACTTGCCGCCCTCCTAGCCAGGCTGTTCCAGTACAGCTACAACACTGGCATCTACCCAGCAATGTGGAAATTGCCCAGGTATGTCCTGTACACAAAAAGCAGGACAAGTCCAATCCAACCAAATACCGCCCCATCAGTCTACTCTCAATCATCAGCAAAGTGATGGAAGGTGTCATCAACAGTGCTCCAAGCAGCACTTGCTTAGCAATAACCTGCTCAGTGATGCTCAGTTTGGGTTCCGACAAGGCAACTCAGCTCCTGATCTCATTATAGCCTTGCTTCAAACATGGACAAAAGAACTGAACTCAAGAGGTGAGGTGAGAGTGACTGCCCTTGAAATCAAGGCAGCATTTGACCGAGTATGGCATCAAGGAGCCCAAGCAAAACTGGAGTCAATGGGAATCGGGGGGGGAACTCTCTGCTGGCTGGAGTCATACCTAGTGCAAAGGAAGATGGCTGTGGTTGTTGGAGGTCAATCACCATCATCTGAGCTCCAGGACATCACTGCAGGAGTTCCTCAGAGTAGTGTCCTAGGCCCAATCATCTTCAGCTGCTTCATCAATGACCTTCCTTCAATCTTAAGGTCAGAAGTGGGGATGTTCGCTGATTGCACCATGTTCAGCACCATTTGCGACTGCAGCAAGACTTGGATAATATCCAGGCTTGGGCTGATAAGTGGCAAGTAACATTTGCGCCACACAAGTGCCAGGCAATGACCATCTCCAACAAGAGAGACTCTAACCATCTCCCCTTGACATTCAATGGCATTACCATCGCTGAATTCCCCCACTATCAACATACTAGGGGCTACCATTGACCAATAACTAAACTGGAGTAGCCATATAAATACCATGGCTACAAGAGCAGGTCAAAGGCTAGGAATCCTGTGGCGAGTAATTGACCTCCTGACTCCCCAAAGCCTGTCCACCATCTACAAGGCACAAGTCAGGAGTGTGATGGAATACTCTCCACTTGCCTGGATGGGTGCAGCTCCAACAACACTCAAGAAACTCGACACCATCCAGGACAAAGCAACCCACTTGATTGGCACACCATCCACAAACATTCACTCCCTCCACCACCAATATACAGTGGCAACAGTGTGTACCATCTACAAGATGCACTGCAGCAATGCACCAAGGCTCCTTAGACAGCGCCTTCCAAACCCACGACCTCTACCACCTCGAAGGACAAGAGCAGCAAATGCATGGGAACATCACTACCTGCACGTTTCCCTCCAAGTCGCACAACCATCCTGACTTGGAACTATATCGCCGTTCCTTCACTGTCGCTGTGTCAAAATCCTGGCACTCCCTTCCGAACAGCACTGTGGGTGTACCTACCTCACAAGGACTGCAGCAGTTCAAGAAGGCAGCTCACCACCTTCTTAAGGGCAATTAGGGATGAGCAATAAATGCTGGCATAGCCAGCGACGCCCACATCCCATGAATGAATAAAATAAAGTTGTTTCTAAGTAGCTTGAGGTCCAGCCACCTCTGAGCCCAAATCCAAGGACTCATCCATAATACAGCAGAACCACAGTATTTACTCCAACCCCGATGCAGTAGAGGACATGGAAGACTGGCTCAACTAGGGTGGAAGGGAAAGGAAGGGGGAAAAAAAGACATATGGAGGCTATAATCTATCCAATGAGGATGAAAAATTATCAGAAGCAACAGCTAGAGAATTGCCTCAAATTCCATCCCAATTCCAACCACCAACCTTTATAGAGTGCTCCCAAGCAGAGTCCTCAAATCTTTCAGAACTACCCCACCCCTATACTCAGAATCCAGTCTCCATTGCACCCAAACCCTAGCCCTCCTTGTGCACACTGACCCCGCCAAGTATTTTCAGAACCTTCTGACAGTGTTTTCAGTTCTAACCTTCCCCAATGACACCTGACCTAGAGTCCTACCAGATGCCAATGTTCTCTGATGCTGCCATACTTGCTCTCGCAATCCCCAGTGTTCCCAAAGAATATTCTCTTCCTGTCTGTTTAAATACCCTACACTACAGTATCCCATTTTTAATTGTTCAAAGAAAATCTTTGACTCTTTCCAAGCCTCACATGCTAGTTTCCTGGATCCCAGCTCTAACAAGTAGGCTCAGGTCCCCCTCCCTCAACTTTCTCCCATGCCATGGCCCCTTTCTCTCTTTTTATGCTAAATTCCAGTCTCACCTCCCTCTCACTTGCTCCATACTAAGCCTTCCCACATTCCCAGTTGGGGTCTTAGTCCCGCATTCTCTCTCATCCATACAACATCCCATTAGTTCCGAGCAGCATCTCCCACCAGATCCCATCTATGGATCAGTATCTACCTCTAACCTAGTACTGGTTGCATAGCATCTCACTCTGTACATTAAACCTTAAAAAAGGTAAGAGATAGAAATTTGTTACATTTGTAAAGGAATATGTTTTTGGAAGACATGCAATTGAGTAGACATATGAAGAGAGACTTGCACAAGACTGAGAGAAAGGGTTAGAAAAAGAATGAGAAATACAAAGAGAGTCACCAAAGTGGAAAATGTGTGTGGTAAGCATAGAGAGGAAATAAAGAAATGGAACAGAAAACAAAGACAGTTAGAATCAGAGAATAAAAGATTGAATCAATAACTAAAAGTCTTAAACATGTGACTTTAGTTATAAAATATTATACTTTTGGGAAGAATTTTCTAATTAACTTCTGAGCATTATAAGAACACTTTGATTGGAAAGCAAATAAACCTTGAAAGGAATTGTCAGGCAAGCCCCCCCCACCTGACAAGAATGAGGAAAATGAATTTTGCCACATGAACATTGATTTCTGGACTGTTGTTTGTGAAGAAGGAATTTGCTTTAAAAGAACAATTGGAGACTTTGGCTGGAGAGACACATTAGCATATCAACAGACAGTTCTTCAAAGGACAAAGAAGCTATCCCCTGCTCCAATTTAATCCACAATGGACATTTGAGTATCAGCCATTGAAGGTGGAAAGACTAGCATTCCAGGTTAACTGCTAAAATGGCCGAAAACACAAGCAGACATGGTCGGACTGGTTTGGGTCACATGACTGACTGTTGGAGGTTTTTGAATTTGAACTTCCAACAGGGAATTTAAACTCGGAACGCTGTTTTTTCCTTGATTGAGAAGACCTCTCTCCTGTCTGCTCTCATCCTCACTCTCTCACCAGCTTCGGAAACCATTGAAGACGCATGAACCCCAAGAGAGAAAAGTCTCCTACAGTGAACAAGGTTTAAGAAGAAATAAAAACAAGAAATGCTGGAAATACTCAGCAGGTCTGGCAGCATCTGTGGAGAGAGAAGCAGAGTTAACGTTTCAGGTCAGTGACTCTTCATCAGAACATTTTTTGATGAAGGGTCACTGACCTGAAACGTTAATTCTGCTTCTCTCTCAATAGATGCTGCCAGACCTGCTGAGTACTTCCAGCACTTGTTTTTATTTCAGAGTTCCAGCATCCGCAGTATTTTGCTTTTATTTTAAGGTTTAAGAAGAATACTGGGCCCCAACGAAAAGCAAGACTACTTACAAAAGGATTACACTAAGCTGTAAGCACAGTAAACAAGAAACTCTTCTTATATTGCCTCAAACCTATCCATTTTATTTTTCTTCCCTTTTCGGTCTCTATTTGCATGTGTGTCTCGCCTATGCATGCTAGCGTGGGGCGCAGTGTGTATCTGTAGGCGTTAACCGAATTTAAGTTTAAAGTTTAATACATTTCACTTTTTTCTTCTTTAAATCTAAAAGCCTGTTTATGCTCATTTCTTTGCTTCATAACTTGAAAGTGGTGAACAAGGATTCACCAAGGGGGGAGCTCAAAACAGTGTGTTTAAAATTAAACCTTGTTACAATAAGGCCAAGTGAAGACAAGAAAAGACCCTGAGACACCTTTCTCACCTGGTCGTAGCAGGAATACAAATCAAAGGACATCATACTAATCCCTAACCCGCTTCATCTTAACACCTTAGCACCATTTTGCTATCCACATCTGGAGAAGTAAAACATCTCATGGAGCTTCACAGGAAGGCTATCAAACAAAATATGACAAGGTCCACATAAGGAGGTATTGCAACAAGTGACCAAAAGTTTAGTCAAAGAGATAGAGTTTAAGGAGCCTCTTAAAGGAGGAATGAGGGGTAGACAGAAGGAGAGGTTTAGGGAGAGATCTCCAGAGCTTAGGACCTAAACAACCAAAGGCATAACATGGCCGCCAATGGCAGAGTAAAGAAAATCGGGGATGTGCAAAACTCCAGAATTGAAGGAGCACCAAGAATTCAAAGTACCTAGGTAGATATTATCAACTAGCACAATTAATACCGGCAGTTCGAGTGCATCACTAACTGAGCAGTGGTTTCCCCTTCACTCCGATGGCCCTAACATCTTTGGCCGTCGTTATTTTTGGAATTTTATTCACACTTCTGTGGTCGCCTCCAATTTGTGGCACCCTCGCGCTCTCCTTTCTGCCTGAGCAGTATCCACCTCTGCCAGCCATCCACAGGGGGCCTGCAGCCTCAGGGATTCGCTCGCACTTCTTCATGAGGCGGCCCATCGGGAGGTCGCCTTCCAGTAGATCACAGAATTGTTACAGCACAGAAGGAGGTCATTTGGCCCGCCATTTCCGCACCGTCTCTCCAAATGAACAATTCACCTAGTGCCATTCCCCCGTCTTCTCCCTGTAACCCCGATAACAGTCTAATTCCCTTTTGAAGGCCTCGATTGAACCTGCCTCCACCACACCCTCAGGCAGTGCATTCCAGACCTTAACCACTCACTGCATGAAAACGTTCTTCCCCGTATTGCTTTTGCCAATCACTTTAAATCTGTTCCCACTCCTTCTTGATCCTTTCACAAGTGGGAACACTTTTTTCCCATCTACTCTGTCAAGACCCCTCATGATTTTGAATACCTCTATCAAATCGCCTCTCAGCCTTCTCATCTCCAAGAAAAACAGCCCCAACTTCTCAATCTATCTTCAAACTGAAGTTCTTCATCCCTGGAACCATTTTCATGAATCTTTTCTTACTCTCCAATGACTTCACATGTTCCCTAACGTGCAATGACAAAGGGTACTGCAGAATAGTGCGGGCTCGGCTCCTGAAAATGATCCCAATGCCTGAAAATATTCTAACAGCACAAGATTCCGCTCACAGGCTGTGGCTCGGGCAACCTCAGAGTGGTGGGGCCACAGGTATAAGGTTGACACAGGAATCTACACAACAATGATGTCAGGTTCCACTGATTCCTGTCTGCCAGGCCAAGCTGCTGGACGCTGCAGACGGCATTGCTTGACTTGCTTCTTGTTCCAGGCTCGCTCCAGCACATTCCTCCTCTTGAAACCAGACTTGGGTCTTGGAGAGAGAGTGTGTGCTCTGAGATTTGGGGAGCGTGCTTTCCTCAAGGCACAAGGCGGATCCCCGAATATTCGTGGTGCACAAGTTCCCAATAATTCTTATTCCAGATCTGAGAGATCCACTAACTAAATGAAAATCTAAAGAAATTTCCATCACTCGCTCTACACTTTCCTTCCCTTTGGCCTTTTCTTGATCTGAACCTCAGACCTGACGCTCTCACTGGAAAAAACTAGCCTGAAATACGTGGATGTATTCATACAAATAAGACCAGGAAAGAAAATAGTTAACTTCAAGTCAGATCAACCACCTGGTCCCTGCAATAAATATGCAGTCCATGCTCCTCTTGCTGTTTCCCCCAGCACACCGAATAAGAGAACCCCAATAGCTTCAGGATCACTAGGAAGTAGCTATATATTTATCAGCCTTTTCCGCTTAAATTCATTTTACAAAGTAAGGGAAAGCAAGGGAACAAAGTTTGAATTTCAATGCAATTGCTGGTAAAAGCTCTGAAATAGAATGGCAGTTTGTCAATTTGAGTTCACATTTCAGTGATTTATTCCCCAGTGGGGCAATTTTTAAAAATTCATACCAGTTTGAAAGATTATTTTATCTATAATCCTATCAACACACTCTAGATGTGTTGTACATCGTGCTATCTTTTTGCTGTCATTTTTCTCTTTTTAAAACCCTAACTACGTTTCATCAGCCAAATTGCTTTTCAGTATCATCTTTTAATTGCATAGCATAGATGTAAATAGGAGATCACATAAAAGTTTTGTGTTTTCCATTTCTGCTGCAAGATAAATTTAATGCTTTAATTGTGGAAATCCAGGTAAATTGCAGGAATGGTATCTAATGCTGGTATTTAATAAGCTGTCTCCAGAAATAGCGGGCTGAATTTTGTTCTGGCAATGGGGGGGCCAGTGACAAGCTGGAAGGTGGGGGGAGACCCCTGCCTCCGAACTTGTCAGACCCCTGTTAAAATTCCACGGCGTGCAGGCAATTACTGCCCGCTGTTGGGGACGTCCCTCTCATGGACGAGCTCTCGCTGCCAGCCAATCAGAAGGCTGGCAGCTGTGCAGTACCAGCAACGCCACTGGTAGCAGCAGCCACTGCCAGTACTGCAGGAGGCCCTTCAGTACCCAGAATGTCCAAGACCCAGGGAGAGGTACGTTGGGGGCATGGGGGGGGGGAGCGTGCGTTGCAGTCACTGGAACCATTTAGGCAGGCCCTGGTGACAGGGTAGGGTTGGTGACGGTGGGAGGTTGTCTTTCCAGGGGCTGCGGGACAGCGGCGATTGTCACTGGGGGGATCCCCTGGGGCCCTAGATTGCCCACAAAAAAGGGGACAACCTGACCCCACTAGGAGTCCTGGCAGTGTCTCCCTGTGGCAGCAGGCCCTTTCACCTTCCATTAAAGAGGTGGGAAGAGGCCATTAATTGGCCACTTAAGGGCCTCAATTGGCTTGGGGAGGGTAGGCCGTCCTCGGCCTCCCCACCACAGACTAATTTGGAAGGCATCGGGAAAGTGACGGGTACTCCGCCCTCCCCGCCTTGCGATGCAATTTTATGGGCCTCCACGCCTCCATTCCCGTCCCTAGGAGGCCCATAAAATCCAGCCTAGTACTTTTTACACTGGGTGAAATGTCAATGACTATGTATGAAATTAGCACTTACAAAGAAAACATTGACGAAAAAATACTAGTGCCATTTCATTTAGGAAATAAGCTGCATGAAGTCTCTATTCTGAACCTCTTCCCAAACCTGATTGTTGTACTTCACATATTGTGCTGCATTTCAGAAACTGTTATGAGTGCAGGAAGATTGTTTATTACATTCAAACATGTGAAAAACTACCACTGTGTTACTACGGATCAGTCACTACTTACTAGCTTAGATATTCTTGCCATTGATAGTGATCTCACAAGATCTGTCGATTGTAAAACGTTATTGACACATTTGACAAGCCAGGTAATTTTAATTCTGTGCCCCACTCCCCACTCTGTCTTATCTATCTTCAGTCTCCTAGCCTGCTGTAATGAAGCTGGAGGAACACATCTTATTTTTCAACACTGAGTTCAACATTTTCAGATCACAACCACCACTCTCATTTTTTCAGATAGTGGTTGGGGCTAATGATTTTGTTTTTGCCATTTTTAACTCCCCTTGATTCATCTTTTGTTTCTTTACTTGTCCCATTACCATTCCTCTTTGCCTTGCACCATCATCCCTTTTGTTATTCAATCTCTTCGGCCTTCCACCCTATCACAGACCGACTCTTTTGTTCTTTCCTCCCTCCCCCCACCCCACCCCAATCTTTCCCTGCTGCTGTATTTGCAGAAAAGCTTTACATCTGTAACTTTTTCCAGTACTGACAAAAGGTCATTGACCTGAAACATTCGCTGTTTCTCTCTTGACAGATGCTACCAGAGCTGCTGAGCATTTCTGGCATTTTCTGTTTATATTATCTTGCCAGTCTTTTGTTTCACAATACTTATTTGAAGCCAAAGAAAGAGTTAAGACTCTCATCAGAACTGGGCAATGCTTCATAAGTTCTCCCTCTAAATAGCCTGTAAAACAATTTAGATTTGCCCAAATTATTCTACAGGTGTGACATAATTTATGTGGTGTAAGAGGTTCCGTTCCCGTACCCCTTTACTACAGTTATTGGACTTCAGGAATTACAAGAACAAAATTGCACACGAAACAGGGTTTGGTTTAACCATGAATTGTTGTTCTATTGAATCCAATAATAGCCCTAATACAGACACCTCTATGTTTAGTTGAAACAGAAATGAAACAAAACTGTCCTCAGTACAAAGCCTCCTGCAGTAACTTAAAATTGACACCCCAATTCCCAGCGATTTGACCACTGTTCCCGGTTACCCAAAACAAAGTCACTACAACTTGGGTCAAACTTACACATTTCAGGCAAAAACACTACGCATTTGTCCCAATCCCTCAGACCAAGATCACTACGATTTGGCTGAAAACACTTAGAATCACCCACACGGCCGGTCGGTCCTGGTGCTGTTTGTAGGTCCTGAGTCAAACTGAACAACTTTGCCCCTTCTTCCGACTGCAGCCCCCACAGTACAAACCCCTTCAAGATTTGACTGAAAAACTTACAAATCACCCACACGTCTGGTCATCACCAATGTTGATTGTCGGCCTGGACCTGAGATAAGAACTAGAAGCAGGAGTAGGCAATTCAGCCCCTTGAACCTGCCCCGCCATTCAATACAATCATGGCTGATCTCATCTCTGCCTCAACTCCACTTTCCTGCCCATTCTCCGTAACCCTTCAACCCATTACTAATTAAAAATCTGTCTATCTCCTCCTTAAATTTACTCAATGTCCCGGCATCCACCACACTCTGGGGTAGTGAATTCCACAGACTCACGACTCTTTGAGAGAAGTAATTTCTCCTCATCTCTGTTTTAAATCTGCTACCCCTTATCCTAAAACTATGACCTCTCGTTCTAGATTGCCACACCAGAGGAAACATCCTCTCCACGTCTACTTTGTCAACCCCCTTAATCATCAGCTACACCTCAATTAGATCTCCTCTCATTCTTCTAAACTCCAGAGAGTAAAGGCCTAAACTGCTCAATCTCTCTTCATAAGACAAACCCCTCATCTCTGGAATCAATCTATTGAACCTCCTCTGAATTGCCTCCAATGCAACTACATCCCCCCTCAAGTAAGGGGACCAAAACTGTATGCAATACTCCAGGTGTGGTCTCACTAATGCCTTGTACAGTTGCAGCAACACTTCCCTACTTTTATATTCTATTCCTTTAGAAATAAATGGCAAAATTCAATTTGCCTTCCTTATTATCTGCTGTACCTGCATTCTAGCTTTCTGCGATTCATGCACGAGGACACCCAGATCTCTCTGCACTGAAGCACTCTGAAGTTTCTCTCCATTTAGATAATAATTTGCCTTTCTATTCTTCTGACCAAAATGGATAACCTCACACTTACCCACATTATACTCCATCTGCCAAATTTTGGCCCATTCACCTAATCTATCCATATCCATTTGTAATTTTCTTATTTTTTTTATTGCAACTTACTATCCCACCTATTTTAGTGTCATCTGCAAATTTGGCTATAGTACCTTCTATCCCTGCATCCAAGTCATTAATATAGATTGTAAATAGTTGGGGCCCAAGGACCAAACCCTGTGGCACCCCACTAGTTACATCTTGCCAACCAGAAAAAGACCCATTTATCCCGACTCTCTGTTTTCTGTAGGTTAGCCAATCCTCTGTCCAAGCTAATAAATTGCTCCTAACCCCATGTGATCTTATCTTGTGTATTAACCTTATGCCTTCTGGAAGTCCAGGTATACTACATCTACAGGATCCTCATTATCCACTTTGCCTGTTACAGCTTCGAAGAACTTTAGCAAATTAGTCAAACATGATTGACCCTTCATAAAACCATGCTGACTCTGATGGATTGCGTTTTGACATTCTAAATGTCCTGTTATTACTTCCTTAATAATGGATTCTAACAATTTCCCAATGATAGATGTTAAACTAACTGGTCTGTAGTTTCCTACTTTCTACCTCCCTCCCTTTTTGAATAAGGGCATTATATTAGTTTTTTTCCAATCCACTGGAGATGACCAGTCCCCATCCTTCTTCACATACCTGCAGCGCCAAACCCTTTGACTTTATCCTTTTTATGATGATCCTTATTGAAATATCATGAACACATCTCCTGAAGCCATCCTGCTGGATGTTCAACACTTAACACTTTTTAATCTCTTCTTTCTTCTGTTACCTGCCTGGTCCAGACAGATCCATTTAGTGCTGATGTTATGTCCATGACCAAGAACAATGAACTCCACCAAGGTGAGGTAGCCCAAGTTCCAGAGCTGATATACATGAAAAAGGTTTCTCTCCTGTCTTGACAGGAGTGAATGCTATGGTCTGGGGCTGGTTAGTTGTAACAAAGGCCTCCCCAATTACTTAACATGATGGCAGTTATCCTGTGACAGTGTTATGATAATATCCCAAATTCCAGTACTTTAACAGTATCAGTTCTGTTGTGATGTTGGAATGTTTGAAATTGACCCATCGGAATGCAGCCTGCCTCTGTGTGCTTTATGTTGAGGTTAGGCTCTCATTTAGCTGTTTTGCAGATGGTGGCTCTGACTAGAAGGAAAATGCAACAAACAATGTAATGAAGATCCTGCAGAGCAATCAATTAGTGATTCAGACATTTTTTTCCAGAATTTAATGTAATAGTTGGAATAAACTTCTGGTTATTCACCTAGGTGACTACTTCTGGTAGCTTTCTTTGTATTTTTGGAAACCTGTCTGTTTTAGTCACATACAGACTGGCCCTGATATTATCGCAGAGACTGGATCAGAGCAAAGGTGGGGTGGGGTGGGTGGGGGGTGGGGGTGGGGTCGATAATGGGAAACAAATGCACAAGATCATGGGAAGCGTGGGAATGTTAGACCTCGATAGGATTGCCTCATTCTCATTTTAATTTGGGGTTTTGCATCTCCATTGTGTGTGAATGGGCATGATTTCATCTCAGTGGTTTGAAGGCCCAGTTTACAGACGGAATGATGGAGGAGATTTGAAGTTTTGTAGATTGTGTTTAATGTTCATTACCTAACCAGGTCAGGAGAAGTGAGCAATGTTGCAGGTTCACCTACATCCTGGAATGCCCCCCGCCCTCCCCACTCCACCGCTCTGTCTAGTCAAGCATACACCATTCACATCACTGCTCATGCCCACTTAATTTTTAGCAGTACCTATCATTCCCATTTCAATGCACTTCCACACCTCATCCTCAATAAAAACAGAAACTGCTGGAAATACTCAGCAGGTCAGGCAGTATCTGTGGAGAGAGAAAAAGAGTTAGCGTTTCAGGTCGATGAGCACTGACCTGATCAGAGACACCAGCAGCAGTGGCAGAGGATAAAGGAGAGAGAACGGGGGAACAGTGCAGACCTGATCAGAGGCAGCAGAGAATAAAAGAATGGGGTGGAGGGGGAACAGCACAGACCAGATCGGTATATTTCCAAAAAAAAGTAAGGAGTGGCGTCAGAGGACAGCAGGTAGATGATTGATTGGTGAGTATTAGATTTTTTTTTAAACGAGGGCAATGGTTTAAACTCGGACCAGTAAATGAGGATGATACCAATTGAATGCATCAGGATATAGATAGGCTAGCAGAATGGGCAGACAAGTGGCAGATGGAATTTAATACAGAGAAGTGTGAGGTGATGCATTTTGGCAGAAGGGATAGGGCGAGGCAATATAGACTTACTGGCACTAATGCTTTTACAGGGACAGAGGTACCTGGGATTTCGTGTGCATAAATCTTTGGAAGTGGCAGGACATATTGAGAGTAGTTAGTAAAGCATATGGGGTTGCAGGCTTTATAAACAGAGGGATCGAGTACAAAGGCAGGGAAGCTATGCTGAACCTACATAAAGCTCTGGTTAGACCATAACTAGAGTTTTGCGTCCAATTATGGTCACCACACTTGGGAGGGTCCCTGAGAGGGGGCAGAGGGGATTTACCAGAATGGTTCCAGGGATGAGGGATTTTGACTACAAGATTAGATTGGAGAAGCTGGGGTTGTTCTCTTGGAGCAAAGGGGATTGATGGGAGATTTGATAGAGATGTACAAGATTCTGACAGGCCTAGATAAAGTAGACAAAGAAAGCTGCTCCTAACAGCTGATGATACAAGGACTAGGGGACACAGATTTAAGATTTTAGGCAAGAGATGGAGGGGTCATGACCTGGAATTCACTGCCTACAAGGGTGGTGGAAGTGGAGACAATAATATTCTCAACTGGTTCCTTTCCTTTGGAGAGAGTTAGATCAGTTCCTCAGACCCATTCAAGTATCTTTAGGATCTGTCTTTCTCAATCTTAAATTGAGAGTGTTCATCTGAGAAGTACACCTGATCCGGGATAGCCCCAAAAAGGGACTAGGATTATGATCCATTGCATGAGTCTAAATTAATGCACTTTAGTATCACAGCAGGATGGAAGACGATCGCATACCCAAGGACCTTCTGTATGGTGAGGTAGCCAGGGCCAGATGAACAGTGGGGCACCCAAAGCTCCACTTCAAGGATGCTTGCAAACGTGACATGGAGGCTCGAAATGTCGACTATCGCACTTGGGAGTCATTAACTGGTGAAAGAGGGAAATGGCGACATATCCTGTGGACTGGTGTGCACTACCACAATGATCAGCTGCTTTTGCAGCTTGGCAACAGGCACCAACTTCAAAAACAACTCACAGCGTCAGTTAGCAGCACCTGCCTCTCAAGGATTGGCCTTCACAGCCATCAGCAAAAGTGCACCAAGAGAAGACACCCACCTAAATGGTTTGTTTGCTGTGCGTCCATCATCTTTTGTTGATGGAAGGATGCCAATCATTAGCACAGCAGCAGCTGGCTTCCCACCTCTCCTCCCACCGAATGTAAATGCGAGACACTGCTGAAAACCATGGCAGCTGAGGCACCCATCCCCAAAAAGGGCGAATATTCTGGAGCTTTGAGGGTGGGCATCGTGTCAGCTACTCATGCAGAGCTAACACTAAATACCATTAGTTCCTACAAAGCAGGTGGCTTGTCTTTTTCTCCTCTTTTCTCCCATTTCCTTTCTATCTCTCTCTTGCCCGCTAGGGAGATTATTTTACAGACCTCCTGGAAAGTCTCGAGGGATCCTAGAGATCTAGGGGATCTAGGGACCCTAGTTTGCGAGCCACTGCTCTAGTAGGCTGGTCACTTAATGGGCCAATTAGCCTCCTTCTGTGCGGTATATGACTCCACAACTGTGACTTACAAAATCGCAAAATTTGTAAGTCACACAGATCTTTAGCAAGGCTCCAAAATGGTGTTGCTGGCGATAAATTCTGCTTGTGTTATCTTCGTCTTTCTGCTGCTCATTATTGGAGTCCTTATTGTTATTTGTGTTGAATTGTATGCAGGTGGTGAGAATTCACTTGTGCACCTAGAGATAGGAACAGACTGAAACTGGGGCTGTTGGGTTAGGAGGTGTGTGTCTTGTAATGTGTATCTCTAAATAAAAGCTGATAAAATTGTTTAAAGATTTAGCTCACGTTCTATCCTTCACTCTTGGGCTTTCTGGAGTAGAACATGGTATCAGAGGACGGTTGCCTAAAGGTGAAGGTTGGAAACTCTGGGGAGATGGTAATGTCACTGAACTAGTAATCTAGAGGCCCACGTTAATGCCCTGGTGACACGGGTTCAAATCCCACCACAGCAGCTTCAATTCAATTAAATTCAATGAATACAAATCTGGAATTGAAAGCTAGTCACAGTGATAGTTTCATGGCATCTTCATCGATTTGTTGCTTTCGATTTGTTCACAAATGTCCTTTAGGGAAGGAAAGCTGCCATCCTTGCCTGGTCTGGTACATGTGAATCCAGACCCACAGCAATGTGGTTGACTCTTAACTACCCTCTGAAATGGCCTAGCAAGCCCTTCAGTTATCAGGGACAATTAGGATTGGGTAACAAATGCTGGTTTTGCCAGCAATGCCCACATTTGTGAAAGAATTTTAAAAATTCAGTCATAAAACTAAAGTCCTAGTGACCATTGTGGAAATTGGTAGAAAGCAAGTGTAAACTCTGAGTTTGAAGCATATGACCAGTTCAAACTGAAGCCAATATGTGGGCATGTAGACCCTACCAAAGAAAAAACAAGTTATGGCCTTGGCATTGCTGCTTCCACAAGAAGTAATATCAGAAGTAAAGTATTTTGTGAGATGGATAGTGATGAAGGTTTGGACCTTCAATTAGATTTCCTGGTTGAAATCTACAACAAGATAATCTGTTAACCGCCTCTGGGGCATGGTCAGAATTTGATTGATTTCAGAAAATAGATGGTCATTCCATGGAAGAATATATCATGAACTTTAATGACATAAGGGGATAGTGTGGGAAAAAGGCATTGAAGTGGATGATCAGCCATGATCATATTGAATGGCGGGGCAGGCTCAATGGGCTGAATGGCCGAATCCTGTTCCTATCTATACAACAGGATTGCTCACCAACACCCCCCCGGCCCGCCTCTTGGCCACTTGCTCCCACGTTCGACCGTTCCGGGCCGCGCTGCCCGAAGAAGCAAGGCAGACCGTCAGGTGTGACGGGGCGATGTGGAAGCAAGTGACCGAGAGGAGGGAAGCGGCGCGGCCTGGAGCGAGCAGCTGAATGGGGGGAATGTGGAGGTGAGCAGTGGGGAAAAATCGGCCGAGGGGAGCAGTGGCGAGGTCTAGAGCAAGCAGTTGAGGTGGGGAAGTGGCGGGGGGTGGGAGAAAGCGTTGTGGGCGGGAGCAAGTGGCTGACAGGGGGGAAGCAGGGAGGCCTGGAGCGAGTGGCCAAGGAGGGAGAGTGGCCAGTTGGGTGGGAGCGAATAGCTGAAGCAGGAGGAGTGAGTGTCTGTCTGAGAGAAGGCAGTGGAGTGAAGCGGTGATTGAAGCAAGGATGGTGGAAGGGAGCAGGGTATTGTTCGGGTGAATGGAGATGGCTATTGAGGTGTGAGGATGTCATTGTGTGGTGATGGCATACACTCATTCATATTGGCAGGATGGCAAATGTTCGTGGCATGTATTGATGTCTGCAATCACTCTGCGTTGTCAGGAGTCACTCTGTTTTAAAAAGGCCGCTCTGTGAGAAGAAGACAATGGGAAATTTCCTAACTCCAGACACAGAGCCCTGGGGAGGATGAGGAACGGCTCCAATTTCAGTTTGCATACGCAGGCCAAATGGAAACCTTTGGCGGGCCGGATCCTGACCCACGGGCCATATATTGGACAATCCTAGTATAAAATGTTGATGAAATGCAATTTGGGGATCCTTTTAAATTACTGGATTGTGCTAAGGTGTCTCATACGGACAGACAACTGGTTCTAACTGGTGTTTGGTTCTCTGTGAAGGAAACTCTGGATCAGATGTCTGCTGCTTTTAAAAAAAAACCTGGGAGATGGTCACTTCCTTCAGCCTTCATGGAACAAATGAGACACCCCATGGTGATACAAAGAATATAAGAACATAAGAAGTAGGAGTAGGCCATTCAGCCCCTTGAGCCTGCTCCACCATTCAATAAGATCATGGCTGATCTGATTGATTGTGGCCTTAACTCCACTTTCCTGCCTGCCTCCCATAACCCTTGACTCCCTTGTCAATCAAAAATCTGTCTAACTCAAAGAATAGATGATTCAATGATTTCCAAATTTCAAAATAGTCCAGACACTGGATGCAGGTGTCAATACAATGGAAGGATTAAAGACAGGCAAAATGAGAATGCAAACCCCTTTAGCAGATCTGGCTATTCCAGTAGAAGACAAAATTGGAACAACAATAATGGGTTCATGAATTCCAGGAATGCCCAATGAACTGTTGATAGGTGCTTTAGGCGTGACTTGAAGTATCATTCTGTGATGAATTGCCCAAAGCAAAGAAGCCAGGTCTTTGAAATGACACTCGACAAAGAGAACTCTGAGGAAGTAGATAAAGATAATGATGAATACGAACAAATTATACTGGTCAGAAGGAGTTTTAGTCCTGTGATGAATATGTTAGTTGCTCCTACATGGGACAGACTGGATAAAAGGTTATCTTGATTCATTAATTAGTTAAGGGATATAAAAGTATCACTTGCTTCAGGTTTGGGGATGACAACACATTGAGATTACTAAAGAGAGTTATAATTCCATGTACAATAGCTGGAGTAAGCCATTTTATATCTACTGATGAAGTCTCTAGCGAGATACCGATGCTATTGAGTAAACCTATGAAAAAGGCACAAATGAAACTTGACATGAATCATTATAAGGCAATTATTTTTGGAAAGTCAATTGATCTGCAGTTTACCCAGTCAGGACATTATTATACACCCTTAACAAAACAAAACTTCATGTTCCTTATCAGAATGTTAGATGAGCATTAATGGCATCAGATGATAAGAATCAGAAAGAAAAAGAAATATTGTTTTAAAATTACAAAGACAACATGCTTACCCTGCTTGTCAAAGGTTAAAAATCTTGCTAAAAGATGTAGGTGTAGTTAGTGAAGTGTATGCGAGGCTAACAGAAGAGATTAGTGAGAAATGTGAAATCTGTAAAATAAAATCAAAGGACACCACCACGTCCTATTGTAAGCCTTCCATTGGCACATAACTTTAATGAGGTAGTTGTCATAGATCTAAAAGTATGGGACAAAGACAGCAACATTTTCATCCTATATTTTACAGACCTGCTGACCAGATTGTCTTTCTACAATAATACATAGTCAGGACAAAAGGGTTATAGACAAAATCATGGAGAAATGGATCGTGTCATATATGCCAAATGGGAAATATTAATTTCATCGGTTGGAACCATATATTAGACTTTTACTGGAAAATCTTGCAAGTAACTTTTTAAAAAATATTTGCAGCCAAGATGGCCACTGGAATTTTACATGTGAAACATCAAAAGATCAAACTGGCGATGACAAGTCTCATTCAACCTAGTTCAACCTCATTCAACCAATGAGGTACTCTCTGTGATTAAATTACCTAGAATGGCCTTATCAGAAAGGTCATCAGGGCTATCTACACCCATTGACTTTGAAAGAGCGAACCCCCTCCAAGTGTGACTGGACATCTTGAGGTGTAGCACCTTGAATCTCAGAAGATTCCAGAAAAACCTGTGCGGAGTTTGCAAGTTCTCCCTGTGTCTGCGTGGGTTTCCTCCGGGTGCTCCGGTTTCCTCCCACATGCCAAAGACTTGCAGGTTGGTTGGATAATTGGCCATTATAAATTGCCCCTAGTACAGGTAGGTGGTAGGGAAATATATAGGGACCGGTGGGGATGTTATTGGAATATGGGATTCGTGTAGGATTAGTATAAATGGGTGGTTGATGGTCGGCACAGACTCGGTGGGCCGAAGGGCCTGTTTCAGTGCTGTATCTCTAAATAAAAAAAATAAATAAATAAATGGGTTTGATAGTGTAAAGACTGAGCAGCTCTGGAGAAACTGTTAGCTTTGTCACAGACACAGCAGAGACGGAGTAACTGAAAAGCCATCAGCGAAGCAGCTGTCGCTCTCTCTCGCGCTGTCTCTCGCGCTGCATCCCCTCCAAACATCTCTGCTTGACTGGTCCGAGTTACACTATGTGGAAAGCATCATGAGAACATCAGTGTGCAGATCCTGCATGCACTCCAAGCACTGCCACATATGATTCTTCATGAATTTGGCCACTCTCTCAATGGAGGAGCTCATGTGTTTATAGCCCTGAGCCAATGACGACTGCGGGAGGGCATGCCAGGAGTAGCACCAGGCATACCTAAAAATGAGGTGTCAGCTTGGTCAAGCTACTATGCAGGGCTACATGCTTGCCAAACAGCGCATGCAGCATGCAGTAGAGTTAAGCGATCCCACAAACAACAGATCAGATCTAAACACTGCAGTCCTGCAACATCCATTCGTGAATGATGATGGACAATTAAACAACTAACAAGAGGAGGAGGCTGCACAAATATCCCCATCCTCAGTGATAGGGGAGCCCAGCATATCAGTGCAAAAGACAAGGCTGATGGAGCATTTGCAACCATCTTCAGCCAGAAGTGCCAAGTGGATGATCCATCTAGGCCTCCTCCTGAGGTACCCAGCATCAGATGCCAGTGTTCAGCCAATCCGATTCACTCCAAGTGATATCAAGAAACGCTGAAAGCACTGGACACTGCAAAGGCTATGGGCCCTGACAACATTCTGGCAATAATACTGAAGACTTGTGCTCCAGAACTGACCGTGCCCCTAGCCAAGCTGTTCCAGTACAGCTACAACACTGACATCTAACTGACGATGTGGAAAATTGCCCAGATATGTCCTGTGCACAAAAAGCAGGAAAAATCCAACCAGGCCAATTACTGCCCCATTAGTCTACTCTTGATCATCAGCAAAGTGATAGCACTGTCGACAACACATTCCATCAAGTGGCACTTGCTCAGCAAAAACCTATTCACTGATGCTCAGTTTGGGTTCTACTAGGGCTACTAAGCTCCTGACCTGATTACAGCTTTGGTCCAAACATGGACAAAAAAGCTGAACTCAAGAGGTGAGGTTAGGTGAGAGTGATTGCCTTTGACATCAAGGCAGCATATGACCGAGTATAGCATCAAGGAGCCCTAAGCAAAACTGGAGTCAATGGGACAGCAAACATTATTGGGAGTTGTTTATAGGCCATCAAACAGTAGTGGTAATGTTGGGCACAGTATAAATCAGAAAATTAGAGATGCATGTAACATGGGTAATACTGTAATAATGGGCAACTTCAATTTACCTAATCAGCACTAATACTGTGGAGGATGAATTCCTGCAAAGTGTACAAGATGGGTTCCTGGAGCAGTACGTAGAAGAATCAACTAGGGATTGGACTATTTTGATTTAGTATTTTGTAATGAGAAAGGGCTAATTAATAACCTTGTAATGGAGTCTTTGGGAAATAGTGGCCATAACATGATAGAATTTCACATTATGTTTGTGCGATAGTTCATTCTGAAACTAGGGTCTTAAATATGAATGAGGGATACTATGACGGTATGAGGGGCAAGTTGGCTTTGGTGGATTGGGAAAATACACTCAAAGATTTGACAGTAGACAGGCAATGGCTAGTATTTAATAAGTACTACATGGTCTACAAGAGATATGTATTCCTCTAAGGCACAAGCCTTGAGCAATGGAGTTGGGCACTAAAGATGGAATCCACATATGAGAACCTTAGGGAACTAATTCTCCTGGAAGAATTAAAAAGTTCACTCCCTCCAGTAGTGAGAACCCATGTAGAGAACCAGAATGTTTCAACGGCTGGACAGGCAGCGGAAATTGATGATAAATTGGAGCTTGTGTAGAAGCCCAAACCCTTTGTCCATCACCCCCACAAACCCAAGAAGGATAGAAGGTGGGAGGGAGAGTGAAAGGAAGGCAAGTAGCCGGGGACACGAAGGGACAGCTGGGAATGCCCCGGGATCTCCTCCTCCGGCCAGAAATGACCTCACTTCCAAGCTCTAACAGAAACGGAGGCAAAATGAGTTTGAGAAGGCTCTTCCATTAAAATTGGGGTACTGATGAGGAAGTAGAGACCTCCTCACAGACCTGTGAGTCTCTCTCTGGCACCTCCATGACGAGGGTGACCACCACATGCATCTCAGCTGCAAGCTGCCTCCACATCCTCTGAGGCCACAGGGGGCTCTGCATAGAAGTGGCCGAGTGTGGAGGCCACCATGTTTTGCGGAGCACTGAGTGGGTCACGGGGTGTCTTCCTGCTGTAACCTTGCACTGGTTTCCTTTGTGAGCACTATGTAAAATTTTTATTCATTTGGGGGATGTGGGCGTCGCTGGGTAGGCCAGCATTTATTGCTCATCCCTAATTGCCCTTGAGAAGGTGGTGGTGAGCTGCCTTCTTGAACCTGCCAGACACTTACCTGAAAAACATTTACATACTGACAGACAGTGCTTGTGGAGACAAGGGACCATTCCCTGACACACTCAACCCACTGAGGACACATGAACTTCGAGAGAAAAGTGTCCTACATTGAACAAGGTTTAAGAAAAATACTGGGCCCCAGCGAAAAGCAAGACTGACCTACAATCAAGGACTTTACAGCTTGCTTGAGGACAGTAACCAAAACCATCTTCAGAGTGCCTTAAACTTTTCACTTTATTTCTTCTGCTCTTTTCTGTTGCTATCTGCATGCGTGTATCGTGTATGCATGCTAGCGTGGGTGCGTCACGTATCCATAGGCGTTAACCGAATTAGAGTTTCAGTTTAATAAAATTCAGTTTAAACCTAAGGAAACCTGTTTGGCCAGTTTCTTTGCCTTAGAATTCGAAAGCGGTGAACAAGGATTCACCACAAGGGAGCTTTTAAAAAAAGGTGTATTTAAAATTAAACCCTGTTACGGTAAGACCAGGTGAAGGCTGAGAGGGAACCCTAGACCCTTTTTTCACCTGGTTCTAGCAGAAATTTGGGGGCTACCGTCCTGGATTTTACCCACAGACAAATGAGTGAAATTGGAAGTGGAATGCCAAATTGTTCCTGATTTTCCCCAAGCCAGGGTGAAATAACTTGGGATAAATTAAAAGCATTGTCTATGGAGGAGTTGAGAAAAATGGCTGAGCAGTGTGGGATCATTCTACGTGGCAAGGCTCGGAAGTCTGAATTCCTAAGACTAGTGGCCAACCATTTTTCCCTTGAATCTGAAAAAGCAGAAGCAGGGTTAGAAGTAGACCCTGACAGGATATTGCTAGCAAAGATACAATTGGAACAGAAGAAACTTGAATTAGAGGAGAGAGGGAAAGAAAGAGCCTTCCAGAAGGAATGTGAAGACAAAGAGGCAGGAGAGAAAGAAAAAATGCAAAGAAAGAGAGCTGAGGTGGCTTGAGTTAACTAGGGGGCGACAGAGTAACCCCAGTCAAAGCATGGCCAATATGGAGGAGCATAATTCAGGGCTGGGTACAGGATTGTTAAAACTATCTCAACTAAGCCCAAAATTCAATAAGGAAGATGTGGAAGCATTTTATTGTGTCCTTTGAGAAACTGGCAAGGCAGCTAAAATGGCCAACTGAGACCTGGCCTCTTTTTTATGACAAAGCAAGCTAACTGGAAAAGCCCATGAGGTTTATTCCCTGTTGCCAGATGAGAGTTCATCAAATTATGAACTGACAAAATGCTGTCCTCGGGGCATATGAATTGGTACCCAAAGTCTATCGTCAAAAGTTTAGAACCCTCAAGAAGCAAGTTTATCAAACTTATCTGGAGTTTGAAAGAAGTAGGCAATTGGCTTTTGACCAGTGGCTGAGGGCTCTTAAAGTACAGCTCAGCTATAAGAATCCCAGGGAAGTAGTTCTGTTGGAGGAACTTAAAAACTCTCCCATTCTTCATGTTTAGTTTAGTTTAGTTTAGAGATACAGCACTGAAACAGGCCCTTTGGCCCATCGAGTCTGTGCCGACCATCAACCACCCATTTTTACTAATCCTACTTTAACCCCATATTCTCTACCACATCCCCACCTGTTCCTATATTTCCCTACCACCTACCTATACTAGGGCTGTTAAAGTACAGGTCAGCTTTGAGAACCTCAGGGAAATAATTCCGTTACAGGAATTTAAACACTCTCTCCCGCTCTCCTAAAGATCCATGTAGAGGAGCAGCGGGTTCAGAGAGCCCGGCAAGCCGCGATTCTGGCTGATGAGTTTGCTTTCATGTATAGGTCAGTTTCTCAGGGGAAAACCTTTCCTAATCACCCCCACAAATTCAAAAAGGACAAAAGGTGGTAAGGTGATAGGAGCACAAGCAGTCCTGGGAGAGAAAGAAAAGCAGGAGACACAGGGGGCCCTCCTCTAGCCAAAAGGGAAGGTGCTGTGAGCAAGAGTGAGACCCAGAGACCTGTGTGCTTCCATTGTAACAAGGCAGGTCATCTAAAAGCTGACTGCTGGAAACTAAAGGGAAAACCAGGGTTAATCAGGGCACATCCACTCAGTGAAGAAGAGAACCCGATGGAAAGCACAGCAGAGCAAGCTATATCTTTTAACTGCCGTAAGAGTGAGACCCAGGGGGCTTAGTACTACAAGTACAGGAAAAGTTAATAGGATTCCTGAAGGTTATCAGGGTTTTGTGTCTGAAGGGAAAGTAACCCCATACCCCTCGAATGGGACAAGCAAGCCCATAGTAATTCTCAGGGACATGTGGGCCAATAGATCCCTTTTTCTGGAAAAAGGCCTGACCTTTCCCCCAGAGAGTGCAGTGAACACCAAAATGGTGGTGAATGGTACTGGAGGGCAGTGCATGCCTGTACCTGTACACCAGGTGCACCTGAAGTGTGACCTAGTTTCAGGACTGGTGACCGTAAGGATTGTCCCCAGTTTTCCTGTGGACGGGATTGACCTGCTCCTAGGTAATGATCTGGTGGGTGTGAAGGTGGTCGCCCCCCCCCCCCCCACCCCCCAAGTAGTGAAAGAAGGACCGCAGGAGGTTAGAGAGACAGGGCAGTGGCAGGAGATGGACCCCTGCAATTTCCCTGAATGTTTAGTGGATCAAGCCCTGATCAAACCAGCTCCCCCAGAGGAGACTGCATTGACTTTGCAGGCAGATGGCCATGAGGACTGCCTGTCCGAGACTTTCTTTGGAAAGTTAGGAGACTCAGGGAATGAATTAAATGGATTTTCCCTAGCTGAGTCTCAGCGAACCGACCCAGTATTGCGAGAGTTAGCACAGGCTGCCCAGTCTGAAAGTGAAGCAGAGGGAGTCCCTGACTGCTACTATTTAAGGAATGAGGTACTGATGAGGAAATGGAGTTCTCCTCAGACCTGAGAGCAAGGAGTGGACAGTAGTTCACCAAATATTAAGAAGGGCCCACTAGACTACAGTGGCTGTACATGCCAGTATATGAAGACCAAAGCCCGCATAAGATAGCAGCTTGACTGGCCAAAACTCCACAAAGATGTACTGGAGTACTGCAGGAGTTGCCATATGTGCCAGATTGAGGAGAAATCCCAACCTACAGTGAAATCTGCACCCCTGAGTTCTGTACCAGTGTTAGGAGGACCCTCCAACAGAGGGCTGGTGAACTGTAAGGGACCCCCGCTGAGAACAAAAGGGGACAGGCGGCACAAGGCTGGAGAAAGGTTAGAAATGGAAAGGGAAAAAGCGAATAAGAGGGCAGGTTAAAGGAAGTCCAGGAGGAATCCTGGATGAAGACCCCTACTGTCTGGTCATCCAACCCCAAGAAATTTGAAAAGTTAGACCCCACATCCTCCTGTGTAAATGCAGACACTAGAAACGCCCCACCAGAGTTGCGAACATCACTTACAGGAACCTGCAGAGACAAAGAAAGACCTCTAGGGGGCAGAGAAACCATGATGGTGATGCCTCACCTAGTCAAAGTGCTACAGGGGAGTGCAGTAGAGTCTGCACATATACCTGCAGGCAGGAGTGTCCCAGAGGACAAAGGGGAGATTAACAAAGAAACCTCCCCCACCGTCAGAAAAAAAGAGAACCACCCCTCCCCTGAAGTCAAAAGCCTTCAGCAAAGCACTGAAAGTGAGTTCAGGATAGACCCGCCCACTACTGACTCTTCTGGAGGAAAAAAAATTCCAACTCTGGGCTAATTAAACCTAACCATGTCAAAGACACCTGAGTTGGAATTGGGGAAACTGAAGAAAAACTTCCCCAAAGATCCACATGTTTATTGGGATGCCAAAAAAGGGCAGTTTAAAGCAACACTGTTACCAAGAAAAGACAGGCTCTAAGTTTTAAGATTTATGAATGAATGAGAGAGAGACAAATGCTCTTTTTTCTGTATATTATACATTTTCTCTCTTGACCCTTTTTAATGAAATGCGTTTTCTCAAATTGCATTTCATTCTGTTGGGCGTGGAGGTGTCATGCAGTCCCCCACCTTCCAAGAATGAGGCATATTAATTCTGTAATATGAACATTGATTTTAAACTGTTGCTGAGAAGAAGAGAAGGCCTGTTACAAGGGCTGTAAGACACTTACTTGAAAAACATTTATATCGTGACAGACAGTTCTTGTGGAGACAAGGGACCATTCCCTGACCCATTCAACTCACAATGGATTTTGATCACCAGACATTGAAGGTGTAAGGAAGAGCATTCCAGAGACTGCTAAGCTGATACAATCCACAAAAGCCAGGATTGGTTAAACCAGCTGGTCACGTGACTAACTGGCTGGTCCAGGGTTTGTTGAACTAGCCAGAGTTTTTGAACTCAAAGACTGTTTGCTCCTGGAGTCAGGAAACCTCTCCTGTCTGCTCCCATCTCCTTCTCACAAACCTCTGGACCCACTGAGGACACATGAACTTCAAGAGAGAAAAGTCTCCTACATCGAACAAGGTTTAAGAAGAATACTGGGCCCCAAAGAAAAGCAAGACCTACCTACAGCGAGCTGATACAAGAAATAAAAATGACCTCTTTTGTCACGTGTTAGTATTAAGAGGTTTACTTGACCTTGTTACTATTGCAGAGGATACAGTGTGAAAATGGTCAAGTTAAGCTAAAATCTAGCTACCCAAACCTACTTACAACTCCCCAATTTGAGGATGAAATATATGGCAATAAATTGATCCCTCACTACTTTTCATTGACTATTACTTTCTTTTAGACTTAAGAGCTGGGTTCCAGCTCAGTTCAGTGCACTTTGGCAGACTTGAGGTAAGATTTCTCAAGTAACAGAGGTTATTATTACAATTCTGCCCAATGTTTGTACCAACATGAACAGAGTAGAAATAGTTCTTAGCCAGGAATGTTGACTTGCATTCACAACTGTTTCCCACAATTGGTGGTCGCCGAACCCTTGTATTTCCTGCATTCTGCGGTCATTGTTCTGCATCATTTTTAGTAAGTGTTTCTGTGAGGTGGTGGTCCTTTCTATTCCAGGCTGCAGTGCTGACTGCTGTACCGATACCCAATAATTCCCCTTCCTTGATTCTAACTTGCCTAATCGTGATGACAATATCCGTGGATCTATGGCCCAATCACACTGGTCACAAAAGCGCCATATTACATTTATTACAATATCAATGACAATCTTTTCATCATGCATGCACTTAAAAGATTCTCCAGCTCTCCTTTTTTTATCTGTATCCAACTTGTGGATAATTCTTACTAAATGCGAGGCCTGGCCCTTAATTGTCTTAATCCAGATTCTATACCCCTCTTTGTTAATTTTACTCCATCTGACAGGTAGCATTCTATCATGATTAATTTAAAGTCAGTTTCTCTATGGATTATGCATCAGTGCCTTGATGATTCAAAATGTTGTCTCACTCTACTGGCCACATTAACCATTTCATGCCATGTTGTTTGTCGAATAGTTGCACATGTCTGAGACGTGTTCTTCAGTGCATTTCACCATGCATTTTGCATGTTCGTTACTTCACATGTAACAAGTCACATCTGCACTATTGGTACCCCAATATCATGCCACACATTCTCAACTCTTAGGTGATCTTGTCAAAAGATCAAAAAAAAGAGGGGGCTGTCGATCCGACATCTTTGCTTATCTCCCTCTGCATGGTTCCGATGTCTCGGTTGGTGGCCAAACTATCATATGTAACTCTCTTTAAAAAAAAGCACTCATAGGCAAGGATACAAAAATCTTCAAAAGAAAGATATCAAGTTACCAGTCTTATCTACACTTTCCTGACTTTCACTGGAAAGTTCTAGACTTCTTGGAAATTCCACACTATATTAATTTAATGGTTTGAATTCTAATTTTACCATTGTTTGTCCCCAACATTCCCTTATGAGCTCTTGCATCAGCCAGATCTAATTGCCAATTCCCATTAACTATAATTCTTTGAGTCCTGTAGAAACTTTACAGTCCAATATTCATGAAACTTTAAAACAGAAATCAAACATTCCCATTAGATTCCAGGCATTACCATATTGTGTTTGTTTTTTTCTCTATCTTAGACGACATTTTAATTTCTTAAAAGTAGTTTGCTAAATTACACTGGATTTTCAACATCTCAAATTATTTCAAATCCAAATAACATTCCATTTAACTTTCCCCAAAATAACCTTATTTCTCTATATTCATCGAAACAATCTAGACTTTTTTAAAAGTTTTCTAAAAATTTGATTATCCCCTTAAATTTCAGGTAAATTCCCCTTTGAGTGCTTGAAATAACCACTCCTATCAATTTAATTTTGTTTATCGATTCCAATTTCTTATGCCCAGGCTTGGTACTATTGCATGGTGTTTTACATTAAAGACCAAAGTGCTTGCAACTATCTCTCCTTCTCAAGCACTTTGTGAAAGATAACAAATAAAAAAGGTTTTGAAAAGGCAAAGCCTTTAGTCCAAATCAAAACTAATTCCATCCATTGAAAAAGCTACAACTCAAATATCAAATTATTTAAAAGTTTTCAAAGCTTTCAGTCAGATACCAACAACTATCACAAAGCCAATTAAATCAAATGAACATTTCTTTTGTGGACAACACAAACTATGTACTGATCAAAGTAACATTTATAACAATAAAGGATATAAACAAATTAACAGTTCAGTGAAATATAATTAAAATTACCCACTGGACTGAGGCGGTATTTTTCCCCCAAAGGTTCTTTCCTTTCTCTGGCCTAGCCTTGGGTTGTGGACTAATATTGGAGTTTAGTTTTCTCACTTAGGCCTTTCTTGATTTTTTTTGTGGGTCATCTGCACATTAGCGATTTAGCTGCAACTGCTGCGTTTCCTACAGTGAATTCTAACCTGTATTATATATCATAATTGCATAATTTTGAAGAGGAAAACTTAATTTGAATTGAATTGTTCCAAAGTGGATTGAGGTCCAGCCACCTCTGAGCCCAAATCCAAGGACTCATCCATTATACGGCAGAACTACAGTATTTACTTCAAATCCAATGCAGCAGAGGACATGGAAGATTGGCTCAGGCTAGGTTGGCAGGAAAAAAAGGATGTGGGGAGATTATAATTGATCCAATGTGAGTGAAGAATTATCAGAAGCAGCAGCACAACTGCCTCAAACTCCGTGCCACTTCCAACCACCAACTCTCTTAAAGTGCTCCCAGGCTCAGCTCTCAAATCTTTCAGAACCACCCACTCCCCCAGCTCCCCCAGAATCCAGCCTCCACATTGCTTCCAAAACCTAGCACCACCATCCAAACCCACCTCCCTCCCACCCCGTGCATTCTGATCCCTGCCAAGTATTGCCAGAACCTTCTGAGTATTTTCGGTCCCAATTTTTCCCAGTGATGCCTAACTGTAGAGAACTCCCAGATGCCAATGTTCTCTGATGTTACCATACTTGCTCTCAGAATTGCCAATGTTCTTAGAGCCCATCCTCTTCCTGTTAGCTTAAATACCCTAAACCATAATGTCCCATCTTTATTTGTTCAAAGAAAATCTGAGTCTTCCCAGGCCTCAAATGTCAGTCTCCTAGATCCTATCTCTTCGGCTCAGGTTCCCCTCCCTCACAACTTTTTCCCATGCCATGTCCACTTTTTCTCTCACACCAAATTCAGGTTCCACCTCCCTCTCACTTGCTCCATACTAAGTCTTCGCACTGTCCCCCAGTTGGGACCTTAGTCCCACATTCTCCCTTATCCATACAACATCCAGTAGCTCCTGGGAAGCCTCTCTCACCAGATCCCATCTATGGATCAATATCTACCTCTGACCTAGTACAGCCTGCATACCATCTCACTCTGTATATTAAACTTTAAAAAAGGTAAGAGATAGAAATTGGTTACATTTGTAAAGGAATGTATTACAGAAATGCAGAGGAATTAGAAGACATGCAATAGAGAAGACAAATGAAGGAGGGAGACTTGCACAAGACTGAGGGAAAGGGTTAGAAAAAGAATGAGAAATACAAGGAGATGCCAAAATGGCAAATGTGCGTGATAAGCATAGAGAGACAGAGAAATAGAAAACAGAAAGACAGACAGAGGGCAGGATTTTTAGGTCCTGCCAGGGGCAGGAACAGTGGCGAATAGGGAATGAAAATAGTGGCGTCGGCCGATGCCATTGCCATTCCCGCCGCCGGCAAGTTTCATCAGGGCGGCGGGAGGCCAGCCCTGAAAATTGG
Organism: Heterodontus francisci; assembly: GCF_036365525.1. Classification (NCBI taxonomy): domain Eukaryota; kingdom Metazoa; phylum Chordata; class Chondrichthyes; order Heterodontiformes; family Heterodontidae; genus Heterodontus; species Heterodontus francisci. The sequence continues at coordinate 41,293,869 of NC_090372.1, forward strand.
TAGAATCCACTAATGAGTCCATTAAGCTTGTTAAAGAGTCCATAGAGAGATCGAAGAGAGACATGTTGAGATTTTGGCGAGGGCGCACAGGCTGTACACTGGGTTGGGGCAGACCAGGTGCTTGGAGGCAGCAACATAGCGGGAAGCCAATCATGGCTGCCCCAAGAAATTAGGTGGGCCCATAAAAGGGAGTATGACTTAGAGGGGGTCTCAGCTATTGACACACAGGTGCCACTGGGTCTGTGCAGGTTGTGGGGACAGTGTTCTGTATGCGCTCAGGCCGTGCAGGGGATCGTCAGCATCGCGAGAGCATCAGAGGAGGAGGCAAGGCTTCCAGACACAATTGGGTGGCCATCTAAGCACAAGGAAGGTATCAGCTGGCAATGGGAGCATGACTCTCAAATTGTGAGTCCCGTGGCAAAGAGGAGCAACATCCTCTGCAGGAAAGGCAGAGCCCTGGGCAGAAGGAAGGCAACGGAGGCCATGCCCTCAACATAAATTCTACCACTGAAGATGGAACTACCTGGACACATCAGAACCAGTGCCACAGGAGACTACGACTCTCCAGGCAGCAGGTCACAGATTTGTGCCCTCGTGGTGGAAGATCTCACACCTCGCAGCACTGTTCACCATTCCCGGCCAGTAGCTGTCAAAATCACTGTGGCCTTGAACTTCTTTTGCCTTTTTCTCCTTCCAAGGATCAGCTGCGGATCTTGATGGCATCTCGCAAATGGCAACACACTACTGCATCTTGAAAGGTACTGATGCCCATTTGTGAGAGCTGAAAAGTACATTCCATTCCAGGCAGATGGGGCCTCGCAGGCACAAAGGGCAGTGGGTTTCACCTCTATCTTTGGATTCCCCCAGGTGCAGAGCGTCATCGATTGCACCCATGAGGCCATCAAGGCACCACGTGAGCGGCCAGCAAGATCCATCAACCGGAAGGGCTTCCACTCACTCAATGTTCAACTGGTCTGTGACCACAATAAGAGCTTTTTGCATGTGTGTGCCCGCTTACCTGGCAGCTGCCATGACTCCATCCTGCTGCGTGTCCCCTGGATTCTGACTCTTAATATCATTCACTCACTGATTTGCACTCATTCTTCAGGGCTCACTCACTGACAAATAGGCCCTGATATTTAAGGGGGGAGGGGTCAGAGTGGCCAAGAAACTGAGAAATGATGGTGACGGACTGGTACGGCTGAGCTTTATGGAAGGACCTAATTTAATTCTTTAGTCTCCATTGCCTGGTCAATAGCCAGCCAGATTGAAATGCTGGTTAGCAATTGGGCGGCCTGCGTTCGTATGTCACAGCTGAGGAATGGAGAGAAGGGAAGGAGAGATAGTGGCTGGAAGGTCGGGGTGGGGCATTGTGGATGAAAGGTTGCGGGGTGGAAAGGGAGGCTGATTGAGGGGAGGGAAGCAGATTTGCTTGAGGGACCAGGAGTGAAGCACTCCTGCTCCGCCAGGCCCACAAGCAGTGCTGGCAAGGCATTTACCTGCTGGATCCAGCCCTTCTCACCTTCCTTCGGCTGCTGGATTCCCCAAGCCCTATTAAATTGGAAATCCAAAGGAAAATTACATTTTGTGTCAAAAGGCCCTAATTTGCATGCAATTATCATATTCAAAGGTGTCTTAATTGCCCACTTGTCTGAGCTAATGATTGCACAGACACCAATGAGCAGGTTACTTGCACATAGCCAAACATGCCTCAGTTAAACCCAGAAGTCAACAATCGCACTTCAGAGCATTATAATGCTCTCTTGCACTGTTATGGAAGATGCTAAAAGATAAAGAAAAAGAAAGCATTCCTTTTATATAGAACCTTGTCACATCTTGCAGTTGTTAGATCAAAAAGACCTGAGCTAGGTAATATTGTGTAATTGGAAGAGCCTAAGCAGTAGGAATTCTTTTTGTGTAATATAGGCAAGCTATTTTTTTCTTCATTATTTAGAGAGAGTAAATAAAGAAAAACTGTTTACAGTGGCTGAAGGGTCGATAACACAGATTTCAAGGTGATTTTCAAAAAAATCAGAGGCAACATGAGGATTTATAAAAAAACACAGCTAATGGTTAGAATTTGGAAATTGAAGGAGAAACAAATTGCAGGGATATGGGGAAAGAGCAGGGGATTGGGACTAAGTGGATCTTTGAAAGAGCTCGACACAGTATCGATGGGCTGAATGGTCTCCTGTGCTGTACTATTCTGGTTTTTTTCTATGATTTATTTTTCTCTGAACTTAACTGTGCACTTGACCCTAACCCACCTATTTTTACCTATTAAAATTCTCCCTATGCTATCTCATATTCACTCACAGTTAATCTTTTACTAATTCACACTTAGTTCACTAACATTCAAATTCTCTCACAACCAATCTCATATGCACTTCCTCTCAGTCTCACTCCCTCACTCAACCATATTTTTGCTCATTCTCTCTGGAATGATTCTTTGGCTTAGTGATAGCATTCCTATCTCTGAGTAAGGGGGTGCAGGGTTCAAACACTGCTTCAAATGAGTGGGGACCAGAGCTCCAGCTCTGAATTCTGGGCTGACATCCAGAAGGATACTTGTGTCCGGTGGGTGTGGGTGCACCTGCCTCATCATGTGTGTTGTGGGAGCCCAGAAAACCCTCCTGCCATATAGAACTAACCACCCTGGTTTAAATGTTGTTACAGCTATGAAAGGTTCATTCACATTGCAGCCTGTCAGACTGTAAAGCAGCCTGTGATTCCTTCCACTCCTTCACATGATACCCCAACGGAAGACTGTGAAGATATGAAACACAACTTGCTCTTTTACTCCCTCTTTCATGTTCTGATTCTCACTGAATGTCTAACACTCAAATATATGCACTAATTAATTCTTTCTCACTCTCTACCCGAGCGCAGAGGAAACTGTTCCCTGATCCTGTGGTGTCAGGGGACTGTACCCTTTCATTTTCTCTCTCACTCTGTCCTGAAATCTCTCTCTGGCAATCTCACTTTCTCCTTGCCCTTTTACTCTACAGGACCCCAGAGACAATCTCCTAAACTTGTTAATAGCACAGTATCATCAGCTCTAAAGAGGAAATTTGACCCTGGAATCAGCACCTAAAGTCCATCCAGGAGCTGCGGGGCTCCTGCCCGGGACAGGTTTCCACTGACTTCTGATGCTGGGATCGAGTGGATTGGCTGGCTGGCAGAAAACAGAGAGTATGCATAAACAGGAAGAATAAAAAAGCAGAGTATTACTTTAAACAGAGAATGACTGCAGAATTCCGAGGTGCAGAGGGATCTAGGTGTTCTAGTGCATGAGTCACAAAAGGTTAGTATGCAGGTACAGCAAGTAATAAAGAAGGCTAATGGAATGCTATCCTTCATTTTGAGAGGAATTGAAAATAAAAGTAAGGATGTTATGCTTCAGTTATACAGGGCATTGGTGAGACCACATCTCGAATACTGTGTGCAGTTTTGGTCTCCTTATTTAAGGAAGGATGTAAATACATTGGAGGTGGTTCAGAGGAGGTTTACTAGATTGATACCTGGAATGAGTTAGTTGACTTATGAGGAAAGGTTAGGCAGACTGGGCTTGTTTTCACTGGAGTTTAGAAGAGTGAGGGGAGACTTGATTGAAGCATATGAGATCCTGAACAGTCTTGGCAAGGTGGATGTGGAAAGGATGTTTCCTCTTGTGGGTGAGTCCAGAACTAGGGGGCACTGTTTTAAAATTAGGGATTTCTGTCCTACAAGGGCAATGAGGAGAATTTTTTTTCTCTCATGGGGTTGTGTGACTTTGGAATTCTTTGCCTCAGAAGGTGGTCGAGGCGGGGTCATTGAACATTTTTAAGGTGGAGGTAGATAGATTCTTGGGCAAGGAAATCAAAGGCTATCGGGAGTAGATGGGAGTGTGGAATTCGAAACACAAACAGATCAGCAATGATCTTCTTGAATGGCGGAGCAGGCTCGAGGGACCGAATGGCCTACTTCTCCTAATTTGTATCTTCGTATGAGTGCTTGTGATCCTCTTTCCTTTAGCAGAGTCAATTAGTTTCTTTTTTTAACAACATAAAGGCTGCATATTTAATATAGGACAACAAACTAACAGAAAAATTAAATAACCTTTCCGAATGTGCCCTGTGCTATACTGCACATCAGTATGTCCTACAGAACATAAGTGTCCTTTCCCTTGATCCACTTGGGCTTCCGACTGGCTCAGAGTCTTATGGAATGCATAGCTTACAATGCGACATTTGGGACAATTTTACCCCTGTTTAAACCCCTGTTTAACAGGGCCCATGCAGTTAAAGGACTGAACGATTTCTTGGAAGATGTTACTGAAATGTTTAGAACGAAAGAAGAAAAATAGCAAGTTTCTAACTTTTTACAATGTGCAAGTGCTGCCAGCATAAGTTTGAAAATAAAGAGATGACATTGTTCAAAGCAATGAAGAGGTCATCACATGCAGCAGCGTAGGCCATGTGAAAGGAGGCAGCTATGGCTGAGTGGGATCTCCATAACCACAAGAACCCACTTTCAATATCAGAAAAGGTTTAATAATCTCGTTAGGTCAGCAAAGGCAAGAATATTTTCAGATTAGTAACAATGAATCACAGAGAAACACATGGGTATACCCCAAGCACAAACGTCAAGCATCATGTGGCACCACATCCATTGTCCCAGAAGCTCCTGTTAAGTGTCTAAAAATCTTGTAATGCTTGCTAGCACACTGACGTCTCAACTAAGGGCCTTGCTCCTTGATACTTAGCATTACAACCATCCATTTCACAAATCCTAACTTTGTGACTGCAGATTCTGGAGACTCCAGCAGTTAATTAGCACAGTGTATTCTTCCTGCAGGAAAAGGCAGCACATTGTGTCAGGGAATGTCAGGCTACTGGAGAAGGTGTGTCAGTAACTGACATTTGATACTACATAAAGCGGAAGCAATGGTCAATAATTTGATTCCACTCTTGGCTGGTCGGTGTGGATGGAGATGTACAAGCCTCAATGCCTTCACCATGTTTGTATATCTTTTGTATAATGGCTACAATAGCAGGTCAGATGCTGGGAATTAGTCAATGCTAAGCAAAATAAATCCATGAAACCTACAAGTGCCTGTATCTATTATGGTGGACCAATCCCTCCAACTTAGTGGTGTAGTGGTAGTGTTCTTGTCTCTAAGTGTCCTTTAGGGAAGGAAATCTGCTGTCCTTACCTGGTCTGGTCTACATGTGACTCCAGACCCACAGCAATGTGGTTGACTCTTACATGCCCTCTGAAATGGCCTAGCAAGCTACTCAGTCGTATCTAACCACTATGAAGTCAATAAAAAAAAGAATGAAACTGGACGAACCACACGGCATCGACCTAGGCACCTGAAACAACGGCAAACCCAGCCTTATCGACCCTGCAAAGTTCTCCTTACTAACATCTGGGGGCTTGTGCCAAAGTTAGGAGAGCTGTCCCACAGACTAGTCAAGCAACAGCCTGACATAGTCATACTCATGGAATCATGCCTTAGAGACAATGTCCCAGACACTCCATCACAATCCCTGGGTATGGCCTGTCTCACGGGCAGGACAGACCCAGCAGAGGTGATGGCACATGAGTATACAGTTGGGAGGTAATTGGCCTGGGAGTCCTCAACATCGACTCTGGACCCTATGAAGTCTCATGGCATCAGGTCAAACATGGGCAAGGAAACCTCCTGCTGATTACCACCTACCACCCTCCCTCAGCTGATGAGTCAGTACTCCTCCATGTTGAACACCACTTGGAGGAAGCACTGAGGGTGGAAAGGTTGCAGAATGTACTCTGGGTGGGGGTCTTCAATGTCCATCACCAAGAGTGGCTCAGTAGCACCACTACTGACGAGCTGGCCGAGTCCTAAAGGACATAGCTGGTAGATTGGGTATGCAGCAGGTGATGAGGGAACCGACAAGAGGGACAAACATACTTGATCTCATCCTCAGCAATCTGCCTGCCACAGATGCATCTGTCCATGACAGTATCGGTAGAAGTGAGCACCGCACAGTCCTTGTGGAGATGAAGTCCCGCCTTCACATTGAGGATACTATCACCGTGCTAAATGGGATAGATTTCGAACAGATCTAGCAACTCAAAACTGGGCATCCATGAGGCGCTGTGGGCCATTAGCAGCAGCAAAATTGTACTCAACCACAACCTGTAACCTCATGGCCTGGCATATCCCCCACTCTACCATTACCATCGAGCCAGGAGACCAACACCTGGTTCAATGAAGAGTGCAGGAGGGCATGCCAGGAGCAGCACCAGGCATACCTCAATGAGGTGTCAACCGGGTGAAGCTACAACACAGGACTATCTGCATGCCAAACTGTGTAAGCAGCATGCAGTAGACAGAGCTAAGTGATCCCATAACCATCGGATCAGATCTAAGCTCTGCAGTCCTGCCACATGCAGCCGTGAATTGTAGTGGACTATTAAACATCCAACTGGAGATGGTGGCTCCACAAATATTCCCATCTTCAATGATGGGGGAGCCCAGCACATCAGTGCAAAAGATAAGGCTGAAGCATTTGCAACAATGGGCGGCACAGTGGCGCAGTGGTTAGCACCGCAGCCTCACAGATCCAGCGACCCGGGTTCAATTCTGGGTACTGCCTGTGTGGAGTTTGCAAGTTCTCCCTGTGTCTGCGTAGGTTTCCGCCAGGTGCTCCGGTTTCCTCCCACATGCCAAAGACTTGCAGGTTGATCGGTAAATTGGCCATTATAAATTTGCCCCTAGTATAGGTAGGTGGTAGGAAATATAGGGACAGGTGGGGATTGTGGTAGGAATATGGGATTAGTGTAGGATTAGTATAAATGGGTGGTTGATGGTCGGCACAGACTCGGTGGGCCGAAGGGCCTGTTTCAGTGCTGTATCTCTAAACTAAACTAAACTAAACAATCTTCAGCCAGAAGTGCCGAGTTGATGATCCATCTCAGCCTCCTCCTGAAGTCCCCAGCATCACAAATGCCAGACTTCAGCCAATTCGATTCATTTCGCATGATATCAAGAAACGACTGAAGGCACTGGATACTACAAAGTCTATGGGCCCTGACCATATTCTGTAAATAATACTGAATGAAGAAGACCTGTGCTCCAGAATTTGCCATCTATCTATCTGGCAATGTGGAAAATTGCCCAGGTATATCCTGTACACAACAGGACAAGTCCAACCTGGCCAATTACCGCCCCATCAGTCCACTCTCAATTATCAGTAAAGTGATGGAAGGTGTCATCAATACTGCCATCAAGTGGTACTTGCTTAGCAATAATCTGCTCAGTTTGGGTTCTGCCAGGGTCACTCAGCTCCTGACCTCATTACAGCCTTGGTTCAAACATGGATAAAAGAGATGAACCCCAGAGGTGAGGTGAGAGTGACTGCCCTTGACATCAAGGCAGCATTTGACCGGGTATGGCATCAAGGAGCCCTAGCAAAACTGAAGTCCATGGGAATCGGGGGGAAAACTCTCCGCTGGTTGGTGTCAAAGCTAGTGCAAAGGAAGATGGTTGTGGTTGTTGGAGGTCAGTCATCTGAGCTCCAGGACATCACTGCAGGAGTTCCTTAGGGTAGTGTCCTAGGCCCAACTATCTTCAGCTGCTTCATCAATGACCTTCCTTCAATCATAAGGTCAGAAGTGGGGATGTTCACTGATGATTGCACAATGTTCAGCACCATTCGCGATTCCTCAGATACTGAAACAGTCCGTGCAGAAAAGCAGCAAGATCTGGACAATATCCAGGCTTGGGCTGATAAGTGGCAACTAACATTCGCACCACACAAGTGCCAGGCAATGAGCCATCTCCAACAAGCGACAATCTAATCATCTCCCCTTGACATTCAATGGCATTACCATCACTGAATCCTCCACTATCAACATGCTAGGGGCTACCATTGACCAGAAACTGAACTGGAGTAGCCATATAAATACCGTGGCTACAAGAGCAGGTCAGAGGCTAGGAATCCTGCGACGAGTAACTCACCTCCCGACTCCTCAAAGCCTGTCCACCATCTACAAGGCACAAGTCAGGAGTGTGATGGCTCTCTCCACATGCCTGGATGGATGCAGCTCCAGTAACACTCAAGAAGCTCGACACAATCCAGGACAAAGCAGCCCGCTTGATTGGCACCCCATCCACAAACATTAACTCCCTCCACCACCGATGCACAGTGGCAGCAACAGTGTGTACCATCTACAAGATGCACTGCAGCAACGCACCAAGGCTCCTTAGACAGTACCTTCCAAACCCGCGACCTCTACCAACAAGAAGGACAAGGGCAGCAAATGCATGGGAACACCACCACCTGCAAGTTCCCCTCCAAGTCACACACCATCCTGATTTGGAACTACATCGCCGTTCCTTCACTGTCACTGGGTCACAATCCTGGAACTCCGTTCCTAACAGCGCTGTGGGTGCATCTACCCTACATGGACTGCAGCGATTCAAAAAAACAGCTCCCACCACCTTCTCAAGGGCAATTAGGGATGGGCAATAAATGATGGCCTAGCCAGCAATGCCCACATTGCATGAATGAATTTAAAAAAAGTTTGGAGATTTTAGTTTCAAGCCTCACTGCAGGACTTGAGAACAGTACACAGTTCTTTTAAATAAAATAATCATTCCTGAGGTATGGCATTTATTGCCCATCACTAGGTGCCCTGCAAGGCGCCAATGGACCAATCTCTTCAACTGCTGTAGTTGATGTGAACGCATTCCAACAATGCTGTTAGGTTGGCTGTCAGGAGTTTGGCTCAGTAACAATGAAGGAACAATGATGTATGTCCATCAGGTGGGTGTGTATTCAGAGGAGAACTTTGAAGTGATACTGTTCTCACGCACTTTGCTCTTGTCCTTCTAAGTGGTGAACATGATGAGTTTGGGAGGTGCTGTTGGAGAAAATGTGGCGTCTTGCTTCAGTGCATAGTGTCGGTAGCGCATACCGCAGCCACAGTAAGCTGCTGGTGGATGGTTAAGCCAATGGATGAGGTGCCAATGAAGTACTGAGGAATGTTGCCATTTTTTTTTGGATGAAACTTTGAAGTGACGCTGCACCTGCCTTCAGCAGATACGACAACTTTGTATAGATATATTTTGCAACCTCAGTAAATTTTAACTTGTCGAATTTTATCTCACAGTCCCACCTTGGGCCAGAATTTTACGTTGGGCGGGAGGCCAATCAGCGGGCTGACAACTCTTAGTCCCAGCAGCACCATCGGGTGCAGCGGCCACTGCTGGGACTACCCCCAGCCATCGGAGGCAACAGGAAGGACAGCCCCAGAACTCAAGTAAGTGTCCCCGGCAATGCCCTAAAAAATCGGCTGGGCCCCAGTGAAGCAAGGAGGGTTGGTTGGTGGAGGGGTCGAGGATAAGTGTTGTGTGTTGGGGCAGTTGGGGTTTTGGGGGCGGGCCTCAGTCGGGCATAGGGTACCCGATCAGGAGGGCCCCCCAACCCCACCCTGCAAGAAGGCCACCTGGTTTTACAGGGCGGGGCTCTTGGGGCCTTTGCTGGCCAGCGGGTGAGGGTAAAATACCCGCGACAACGGGAGGAGGCTCTTAAGTGGCAGTTAATTGGCCACTTAAGGGCCTTGATTGGCTCACGACGGGCCATTTCTCACCACTGCTGCCCCATGTAAAATTGCAGCGGGGGTGGGAAGGGGTCAGGAATGACCCCCCACCTTCCAGTCAATTTTACTACCCTCCCCGCAACGCACCCCCCGCCACCAGCCATAAAATTCCTGCCTTGTTTTACTCAAATTAATAGGCTGCCACTCTCTTATGCCTTTAAGCCCTCTTGCAGTCCCTTGTGTCAGAACGTTCTTGTTTCAAGTCACATTCCAAGACTTGAACACAAAAATCAAGGCTAGTACTCTAGTGCAGTACTGAAGGAGTGTTGCACTGCCAGTGGTGCAGTCTTGCAGGTGAAATTTAAAACTAAGGCCCCGTTTGCCCCCTCAGGAGGATGTAAATGATCCCATGGCACTATTTCAAAGAAGAGTTAGGGAGTTATCCACAATGTCCTGGACAATGTATATTTCTCAATTAAAATCACAAAAACAGATTATCTGGTTGTTATTACATTGCTTTTTGTGGGAGTTTGCTGTGTGCAAATTGGCTGTTGCATTTCCTACATTACAGCAGTGATTGCACTTCAAAAGTATTTCATTGGCTGTAAAGCATTTTGAGGCAGTTGGTCATGAAAGGTGCTATATAAATGCAAGTTTTTTTCTGTTTAGTTGGAGATCAAATTAAAGTTGATAAATTCTGCAATGAATATAATGCAATTTTTCTGTACATTTGAATTTGGACATTTAAAATTTATTTTATTGAAGGAGTATTTTTTTTTTAAATTATTGTGTTCTGCAATTCAGGTGTCTTTATGTCTTGAATGAGCTTCCTGCAGAATTTATATTCCCTTACAAAAGATTTTGGCTGGGCTTGTCAAATTGGCTTTAATATGCAATGGAAGTTTAGTGGATGAGAATCCAGGATGTGCTGAGTGATTCCAGCATTTCTTGTTTTTGATCCAGGATGTGAATTCATCTCAATTCCATGCATCATAAATTAAAATTCTGTTGTCTGCAAGCACTTTCTGCTAACATTTTTCTATTAAAATTTCCCATGTACACACATTTATAATGGAAACTGGCTGTGTAAACATATTATGCAAGAAGTTTTTTTTTACTATTTTAGTATGTCAGGGCCAAATGTTTAAAGCCCGCTGAGTACGGGTGTATGCGAGCACGATTTCAAGCTCATGTTCTCAGCAGTCGGCACTGGGTCCCGCCGCCTCTGCAACGCAACGCCATTTTTAAAGGGACGCTGGAAAGGAGGGAATACATCAGTGCACACCTCAAATTAAGTGCCTGTTGAGCTCATTGAAGAGCTCATTAACAGGCTTGCCTGCAGCAATTTTTAATTATCCAAGGCTGGGAACATTGAGGACAGCATGTGGGGAACACGGCAGGGTGTCCATAGAGACGTTTAAAGATTCATTTACAGCACAGAAGGAGGCCATTCGGCCCATGGAGCGCAGGGCCATTGGACAGGCTGATTAAAATACTGCAGAGGCACAAAGTAAAGCTCAGCTGCTCCAAAAGTGCCACAGAATCGTCCTTGCAGAAGCTGTAACACATACTTTTCTCAGTGGTGACTGTTAGTAGGAATCCCGGAGAAGGATGTGAGGTCCCTGGCATCACTTGGACAGCTGGAGTTGGTAGGGGAAGGCCTGGTGAACGCACAAAGCCCAGCTGAGGGAGTTCAGATGACAACAGGCTACTCTGGCATTGGACAGAGCAGCCAGGATGAGCTTGGCAGATGCAACCTGGACAGCAAGAGGCCAGAGGAGTACATCAGGGGCTCAAGAGGAGGAATGTTCTACCCACAATATGCTTAGCCCAAGAGTCAGCTAACTGCAAATAACAGAGCGCCAGTGTCATGTAGGAGTTAGTGCCTATGCAGGTAATGATCTCGGACCTGTATGCTCTGATCCACAGTTACTTGATGCCTCGCAGCCCCCATGACAGTCCTCTACCTGCAGCCATCAAGGTCTCAATGACCCTAAACTTCAATGCAACCGGGTCGTTCCAGGGATCAGCTGTGGACCTCAGTGGAATCTCGCAGTCAGCAGGCCATCAGGCAGGTCCTGGATGCCATTTTCAGGAGGCAGGGGACTAAATCCACTTTGACACAGATAGGTCTGTGTAGGCACAGAGGACTTTGGGCTCAGTCTCCATCACTGGATTCCCCCAGGTGCAGGGCATCATCACTTGTGCCCATGTGGCCATCAAGGTACCCAGTGACCGGCCAATGAGATCCATCTACAGTAAGGTTTTCCACTCCCTCAATGTCCAACTGGTCTGCAACCACACCAAGAGCTTCCTCCATGTGGGCACGTGTTTTTCTGGCAATTGCCATGACTCCTTCATCTTTCGCTAGTCCAGGTGGCCTTGGTACATCACTCCATCCCTCAAATTGTGTGGATGGATCCAAGGGGATAAAGGAAATCCCTTGAAGAGATGGCTATTGACCTCTATATAGGAGCCCCAGAAAATAGAGGTGAAATAACCAATGCCACTAGCTCAGCAGGACAACCATTGAGCAGGTCATCGGCGATTCTGGTGCCTGGATCGGATGGATTGCACCCTCCAAAACCCTCCTGCAAGGGTCTCTGTCATTGTGGTGGTCGCTACACTCTCCATAAAATGGTCCTCCAGTGGTGTGGACGTTGAGGACAGTGAGGCTCTGGAAGGAGATAGCTCATTGGGGGAGGAGCAGAAGGTAAGAGAGGAGGAGGAAGAGGGGGATAACACTGAACAGAGAGGTGCCCCTGCTGCATGACGAGGTGTCCTCCTCCTGCCACCCACCAGGAAGAGGACATCCCTCCTCTCCCTCATGGCCTCCAGATTTAGATCCAGGTGGGCAATGATGAAGCGAGGGACTGCCCTACCCTGAGTGCTGGGCCTCCAGCTCCCCTGTGACATCTCGCTTCTCTCTGCTAAAGTGGAAAGCTTTGGCACAAAACAAAACTCTCTCCCTCAGGACAACCAGCAGCCATAGTAATGGCTGCCATGGGATGTCTACATGAGCCCCACACTTGATCTGACCCACCTCCATTTTCAATCCCACTGGCTCTAAGTGGACAGGAAACCCATCTCCATAGCATTTAAGGGTTTACCCATTTGAAAATTGCAATCTGAATCAGCTTCCCACAGGAGGCAGGTTTCTGACACAAAACCAGACCCAGTTCCTATTTCCCACCTCCGTAATGAAAATCCAGCCCTCAGTCTTTTAGAGGTCAGTTTCTTAGAGGTCAGTCTCTTAGGGCGGAATTTTACCCGCCCCTTGGATGGCTTGAAGGTGAACAGCTGGATAATTGGTAGAAGAACACATCAGAGCAGATCCCCAAGGTCTTCCTGCTGCCAGCCAAATTTCCCTGGGGTGGTCAGGCAGCAGGATCAGGACAGCACAGGCTGGTGACAGGCAGCCAATTGGACCTGCTAAAATGCCAATTGACCAAGATTTTCCATAACTTTTAGTATTTCCATGGGGCGCACAGGTCCCATTGGAGTGTCAGCAGCTCACCTGCTCAAAGGAAGTGAGAGGTGAGCGGCCGATAAGGGATGACTGAAATGAGCAGTCATTAAGTTCTGTTGCATTTATAAGCAGGCAGGCTCAGGTGAGAGATTCGAAATCTGGGAGCTTTAGAGAGATTGCTGAGTAGAAGGCCAGTGTAGAGGATGTTCGTGGAAGGGTGTCTCCCAGGTCCCCTGTAATGAGTACTGGCAATGCAAGGGGGTTGACAGCCATTGTGCCATGAAGGTTCCAAAGGGAAATGAATGCTCTACATTGAGTTTGACTCCTGAGGTCAGGAGAGCAGGAGAAAAACTGCATCAGCCACATGGAGAGGGGCAGCAACGGGCAGATGAGCACCAGTGGCATGGCGCTGTGATGGGATGCAGATGAGGAGGGTGCATAGGGGCAGTAAGGCAGGCGAATGTTTGAAGAAGGTGATACCCAGTGCAAGGAGTGTGCAGACAAAGGCTTAGCTTCATGGAGATGCCAGAGCAACAGTATCTCCGAAGACTGCGTCTGTCAAGACAGGTGGTGGTGGCATGCTGGAGGAGGAGTCAGGCCACTGGGATGCGGTGGGCACCCATTACCTTTGGTGGAGAAGGTGACTGTAACACTCAACATTTTCACTTCAGGCTCGTTCAGGGATTGCCTGGACACGTTTGTGGGACCTCTCAGTCAGAGGTTCATCACTGCATCAAGCAGGTGACAGATGTCTCGTTTGAGAGGGCAGGGGAATACATCAGGTTTTGTTCAGGCCAGACAGGCCGAGAGGGCGGTCGGCTTTGGTGCCATGACAGGATTCCCTCAGGTCCTGGGGGGGTTACAGACTGCATGCATTTGGCTGTCAAGGCTCCTTCAGAGCAGTCAGGGGCTTTCGTGAACAGAAAAGGGTTTCACTCCCTCAATGTTCTCATCATTTGTGATCACTGCAAAAGGATCTTCCAGGTGTGTGCAAGGTTCCTGGGAAGCTGCCATGACTCGTACATCCTCAGACAGTCCCAGGTGCCTCAACTGTTCACTCCATCAAAACGCCTTTGTGGATGGATCCGAAGAAGGGTCACTGACCCGAAACGTTTTAACTCTGCTTCTCTTTCCACAGATGCTGCCAGACCTGCTGAGTGGTTCCAGCATTTCTTGTTTTGACTTTCTCTCTTTCTCTGGACTCCACACTAGCCCTTTCTGTGACAGGCTGGCCTGCTGCTATCCATTCAATTTCCATCACTTCCTCCTCCGTCTGCGCTATTAGAGCAACGAACAGCATACCTCCTCTCATACATCTCCATGCTCTAGCTTTATGAAGTCACTTCTCCTGCAATGACAGAAATACAAAGTGTCACACATCTCTCCTGGCCCATCATCATGCCACTGGGAGGCCTTTTGCAAGCGGTCATTCATGCTTGGCATTGCAGCAAGTGCCGCTGACCATGGTCCTCTGGTGTGAGGCCGCTCTGCAGCTCATTACACACATTGGTCCTTGGTGAGTTCTGTGCATGGGCTGGTCACCTCGCTTCACATCTCATGGCTGCCATGTAAGACATGCAGTGCTGCCACCTTGCCATCATGCATGCCACTCATCTTGTCAGACCTTGCAACTCAGCATATTCAATTTATGGCCCAAACTACTATTGCAATCTTCTAAATCAGTGGTATATTCAGACATTGAATGACTGGATGATGCCATGGATTTTTTAAACTTAGTCGGTCAGGAGAGCAAACGGAGAGGGGAAATGCAAAGGCTTTCTTCAACTCACCTTGCTACGTCCGCAGGACCAGTAGCAGATGACGCGCCGCTGAGGGCATCAGAACCACCTGAGACCTCACAGGAGGATTTGTCATTTGAGGAAGCACCGTCACATCATTCTAGTGCACCTGCCACCAGCATGGATACTTTCACGTCAGTGGGCGCTGACATGCGTTTTGATGGGTTGGCAACTAGCACAACACCCATGTTCATGTGACCATCCCATAGCTGCTCACTTCCTCGGCCATCTCCAGCCATGCCTTCCTCGTGCAGCTTGCTGGCCTCCTCCTCATTAGGAACAGAATCCCTCTCTGTTCCTTCACCACTTGCAGGAGCACCTCCAGGGAGGTGTCACTGAAATGTAGCGCCATCTTTCCTCTCACTGCAGTCATTCCTCCACAAGTTCCTTTCTGTTGTACACCTTTCTCTACTTTCTCTGCATGCATCCAATATGAAGGCTACATACTGGCCTTTAAAAATGGCGCCATTAACCGCCCTGCTGGCACTGGTTCCGGCCTGCTAAACCATTATTGGCGGGGCACCAACCGGACGCTAACTGGCCACATAGTGGAAGATTGCCACAGAAGTCCTGCCACCTGCCCCTGCAGCTGTGCAACCCACAAATGACCCCGAGATCAGGACTTTGCGTCACTTGGTAAAATCCAGGACGTAGAATTTTATAAGTCGGTGTCATTCTTTTTTTTTTAAGAGTTCAGTGTTAACTGTTTTAGTGACCAGGGTCTCCGTGATTTAGAAGTCAGTGGATTGACCAACATGGCAGATGAGCGGGGTCCTGTTGATACACATCCTCTTCTATGTGGGAACTCCATGACACTTCATGTATCCTGAATAACCATCTGTGCACAAAATAATGCCAGTTGCTTGAGCTCAAGCTCCAGGTTTCGGAGCAGCTGGCGGCAGTGCTGTGCATCCAGGAGTCTGAGTGTTTACTGCATCATACGGCCCATGAGGTGGCCACCCCACTTCTACAGAAGGTTTAAGAGATGAGGGAGTGGGTGACCAGCATAGGAAGAAGACACAACAGTACAGGAATCCCCCAAGCCAGTGGCAATCGCTAACTGATTTTCAGTTTTGAATACCATGGAGGTTGATGACACCTTAGAAGAAAGCAGTAAGAATCAAATCCCAGCAGATTTGGCTGCACGCAGGGAAAAAGAGAGTGTAGAAATGCAGTGATCGTAGAGGGTTCAATTGTTATGGGGCACAGATACACGTCTCTACAACTGCAAATGGTACGATGCCTCTCTGGTGTCAGGGTAAAGGATAACACTGAGCAGATACAAAACAGTCTCCAAGGGGAAGGTGAACATCCAGAATCTGTGATCCATGTTGGAACCAATGCCATAGATAGAAAAACTGTTGAGGTCCTTCAGGCAGAGTTTCAAGAACTAGGAAAAAGATTAGAAAACAGGACCTCAAAGGTAATAATCTCAGGATTATTCCCACTGCCACATCCTATTGAGTTTTTTTTTTCTTTGTCCTCCTTATCTCGAGAGACAATGGGTAAGCGCCTGGAGGTGGTCAGTGGTGTGTGGAGCAGCACCTGGAGTGGCTAGAAAGGCCAATTCTAGAGTGACAGGCTCTTCCACAGGTGCTGCAGAAAAATCTGTTTGTCGGGGCTGTTACACAGTTGGCTCTCCCCTTGCGCTTTTGTCTTTTTTCCTGCCGACTGCTAAGTCTCTTCGACTCGCCACACTTTAGCCCCGCCTTTATGGCTGCCTGCCAGCTCTGGCGAACGCTGGCAACTGACTCCCATGACTTGTGGTCAATGTCACAGGACTTCATGTCGCATTTGCAGGCGTCTTTAAAGCGGAGACATGGACGGCCGGTGGGTCTGATACCAGTGGCGAGCTCGCTGTACAATGTGTCTTTGGGGATCCTGCCATCTTCCATGCGGCTCACATGGCCAAGCCATCTCAAGCGCCCCTGACTCAGTAGTGTGTATAAGCTGGGGATGTTGGCCGCCTCGAGGACTTCTGTGTTGGAGATACGGTTCTGCCACCTGATACCAAGTATTCTCCGGAGGCAGCGAGGATGGAATGAATTGAGACGTTGCTCTTGGCTGACATACGTTGTCCAGGCCTCGCTGCCAAAGAGCAAGGTACTGAGGACACAGGCTTGATACACTCGGACTTTTGTGTTCCGTGTCAGTGCACCATTTTCCCACACTCTCTTGGCCAGTCTGGACATAGCAATGGAAGCCTTTCCCATGCGCTTGTTGATTTCTGCATCTGGAGACAGGTTACTGGTGATAGTTGAGCCTAGGTAGGTGAACTCTTGAACCACTTCCAGTGCGTGGTCGCCAATATTGATGGATGGAACATTTCTGACGTCCTGCCCCATGATGTTCGTTTTCTTCAGGCTGATGGTTAGGCCAAATTCATTGCAGGCAGCCGCAAACCTGTCGATGAGACTCTGCAGGCACTCTTCAGTGTGAGATGTTAAAGCAGCATCGTCAGCAAAGAGGAGTTCCCTGATGAGGACTTTCCGTACTTTGGACTTCGCTCTTAGACAGGCAAGGTTGAACAACCTGCCCCCTGATCTTGTGTGGAGGAAAATTCCTTCTTCAGAAGACTTGAACGCATGTGAAAGCAGCAGGGAGAAGAAAATCCCACAAAGTGTGCGTGCGAGAACACAGCCCTGTTTCACGCCACTCAGGATAGGAAAGGGGTCTGATGAGGTGCCGCCATGTTGAATTGTGCCTTTTATATTGTCGTGGAATGAGGTGATGATACTTAGTAGCTTTGGTGGACATCCGATCTTTGCTAGTAGTCTGAAGAGACCACGTCTGCTGATGAGGTCAAAGGCTTTGGTGAGATCAATGAAAGCAATGTAGAGGGGCATCTGTTGTTCGCGGCATTTCTCCTGTATCTGACGAAGGGAGAACAGCATGTCAACAGTCGATCTCTCTGCACGAAAGCCACACTTCGCCTCAGGGTAGACGCGCTCGGCCAGCTTCTGGAGCCTGTTTAGAGTGACTCGAGCAAAGACTTTCCCCACTATGCTGAGCAGGGAGATTCCACGGTAGTTGTTGCAGTCACCGCGGTCACCTTTGTTTTTATAGAGGGTGATGATATTGGCATCGCGCATGTCCTGAGGTACTGCTCCCTCGTCCCAGCACAGGCATAGCAGTTCATGTAGTGCTGAGAGTATAGCAGGCTTGGCACTCTTGATTATTTCAGGGGTAATGCTGTCCTTCCCAGTGGCTTTTCTGCTGGCTAGAGAATCAATGGAATCACTGAGTTCCGATTTTGTTCGCTGTATGTCCAGCTCATGGTAGAGGCTGGGCTGCATTGAGGGCAGTCTCAGTGACAACATTCTCCCTGGAGTACAGTCCTAGGTAGTGCTCAACCCAGCGGTCCATTTGTTTGCGTTGGTCAGTGATTATGTCCCCTGATTTAGATTTGAGGGGGGCTCAGGATTATTCCCACTGCCACATCCTATTGAGTATAGAAACAGGAAAACAGTGCAGCTAAATGAGTGGCTGGAGAAGTGGTGCAGGAGGGAGGATTTCAGATTCCTGGGGAAATTAGACCAGTTCTTGGGGAGGGGTACCTGTACAAGATAAACAAGTTGCACCTGGACAGAGCCAAGACCAATGTTCTTACTGAGAGTTAACTAGTACTGGCAGGGAGAAGGGAACAAGAAAGTAGCAGAAAGGAGCAACAAGATCAGAGGACAGAGAGCTATAAACAGGAATAAAATTCGAAATATCCTGTTATGGCCAGCTAAGGAAGGGGGTCTCAGGCTCCCTCTTGCCCTTCCTCTTATTTGACTGCAATAGAGTTTATTCCTTTCTTAAACAGTGGTTGTGTTTACCACCTCAATGAATGATTTACCTTTTTCCTTTACTGTGATCGTGAAAGAACCAGTCGGACAGTTTTTTCTTGAGTTTAAACAAGAAAGAGTTAAGTTTATTATACTTAACACTCTAACCCTGATTTAAAAATAATTTTAAAAAGCAACACATTCACACAAGAATCACACACACAAGTAGATTATAGAAGGAAAAGTAGATTTGGTGGTTGGATTAAAGTCCAGAATAAATAATAATTAAATACACAGTATGAGGCTGGATGATTTGCTGGTCTTCCAGCTGGATTTATAGTCTTGAAGTCTTGGCTGGTCAAAGTGCACTTTGTGGTTGGCCTGCTTTGCTCAGGGTTTTCTTGAAGGCAAAACTGTAGTTGGCTCTGTTCTCCTGGACTCTGGCTATAGCAGTCTGTAGGCTTGGAGGGTCCACAGTGGCAGACGGTTTTCAAACTTGATGTTTTCTGGGGAGAGAGAAAGTAAGGGAGGTACGCAGCTTTCTCTGCTGCTGCAGTCTCAGTTACGGCTTGTCTTCTGTGAGTGTAACAAAACTCCCATTTTTTTTGGAGATGGACAGATGGTCACATGGTTCTCTCAATCCCCTTTATTTTTAATCAGGTCCAAAGTCTAAAACCCAAAACCTCTCTTTGGTGGTGTTGTCAGTGTTTACCCTCTGGAGCGACGTCCCCGCTTATGAATGCCTCAAGATAGCTTTGACTGTCCTGCTAACGAGGATGATCTGCATAATCTACTCAGTTAGCCAAAGCATTATCCTTGTTAGACTTTTGTCTCCAGTTCAATCTCCTGATATTTCAGATGCAAATTGCAGTGGCCATCTTGGCTGCTAGTTTTTAAAAAGTGAACTGTAGATTTTTTTCTATTAAAAGTCTAATGTAAATTTCCAACCAATGAAATTAATATTTCTCTTTTGGCATATGGGGTTTTCTTGACAATCCTTAAAATTGCAGGGACCAGATTGAAGAAAATAGTAAAACTGACAAAGAAGGTATTAAATTACGGCTGCATTTGCTGACAACACAAACACTAGGTGGCACAATACTGGTACATGCGCCAATGCAGTCTCATCCACTGAAATGTCATTGTCTGTGATGTCTCAGGCAGCTGCCAGTAATAGAGATGGTGCTGCTCAACTTGTCACAAAAAGCAAAAGCAGCCTTAAACCAAAATCCCCTCAGTGGCTGCAATCATCACCTCCATCTCACTCCCAACAGTACCCCGCTCCCTCCTGCCATCACGCTTCTCTTCGTCACGCCCTCCCACGCCCATCTGCTAGCTACTCGTTCCCTGCCTCGCCGCTTGCTCCCTGCCTAGCTGCTTTGGCCTCTCGCTCCCTGCTAACCCCCCCCCCCATCCCTCACTGCCGCTCTCTCCAGGCTTCGCCGCTTTCCTCTTCTTGGCCACTGACTAGCGCTTCGCCCCGTCACCCCTTGGCAGCTTGCTCCCTGCCTTGACAATTCAGCGGCTTCTTCCCTGCCCCCTTGCCGCTTCTTTGGTAGGCACGGCGGGGATCAATCAGCCAAAGGGGGAAGAGACTAGGTAGGGAGTGAGCGGTGGGGGGGAAAGGGCGAGGGCGGGCGAGAGTGGCCATGGGATAAGCAGCGAGGCCTGCAGCTAGTGGCCGGGGGAGGTGGGGGGAAGTGGAGAGGGCGGGAGCGAGTGGCTGTGGGGGGGGGGTGGTGGTAAGCGGTGACGCGAGAAGCGAAGAAGCAAGTGGCCGAGGGGGGAAGTGGCGAGGGCAAAAGTACGGCAAGAGCGAGTGGCTGAGGGTAGGCAGCAGTGAGGTGGGATGGAGCGGGAAATTGAAAGTGGTGATTGAAGCGAAGATGGTGAGAGGGAGCGGGGCACTGTTCGGGGGAATGGAACCAACGATCGCGGCTATTGAGGGGTGAAGATGTCATTGTGTGGTGACGTCAGTGCACGCGTTCATACTGGCAAGCTGGCAAATGTTTGCACACACTGATGACATCTGTGATCACTCTGCGTTGTCAGGAGTCACTTTGTTAAATTATATGTACATCCATGTCCGTAGTGTAACTCATACGGTTGGTAAGCTGCAGGCACAGGTTGCCACATTGGATGATAATGTGGTTGCATTAACAGAGACAAGGCTCAAACAAGGTCATGAATGGGTTCTTAATATTCCTGGTTACCAAGTATTCAGGGAAAGAGAAAGTAAAAGAGGAATGGGTTGGCAGTATTGATTAAGGATGATGTTACCATACTAAATAGAAAGGATATACTGATGGTTCTAAGACTGAATCTATTTGGCTCGACTTAAGGCAAAGAAGGGGAGCTGTTATGTTGCTGAGACTGTTTTTATAGAGCTTCAAACAGTGAGAAGTAGATAGATGAGCAAATTTGTTGGCAAATTTCAAAGACATGTTACAAAAATAGAGTAGTAATATTAGCTGATTTGAAAGACCCTAATATAAGCTGCAAAAAACAGTGTTAAAGGTAAGGAATGAGAGCAATTTCTCATATGTGTACAGCAATGAGTATTCTAAGGTGCATGCACGTGCAGCTACCCAGAAGGTACCTTGCAGGCTGCTCACAAGTTGTCCCATTTCAGATAACACACGTGTGTGATAACTGCTGCACAAAAAAATTTAAAAGTACCATACATTGAAATGAACAGGTTGCGCACAGCAAAAGAAACTTTAAAGTAAACATTTGTGTATAGAAGAACTTTCTCAATCAGTATGTCTCCAGTCCAACAAGGAAGGAAGCAGTAAAATAAAAGCAAAATACTACAGATGCTGGAAATCTGAAATAAAAACAAGAAATGCTGGAAACACTCAGCAGGTTTGGCAGCATCTGTGGAGAGAGAAGCAGAGCTAACGTTTCGGGTCAATGACCCTTCTTCAGAAGAAGGGTCACTGACCTGAAAAGTTAACTTAGCTTCTCTCTCCATAGATGCTGCCAGACCTGCTGAGTGTTTCCAGCATTTCTTGTTTTTATTAAGGAAGGAAGCAGTGTTGGATTTGATTCTGGGAAATGAAGTAGGGCGATGTTACAGTAAGAGAATCATCTAGCTGACAGTAACAATAATTCAATTTAGAGTAATTATGGAAAGAGAACAGAAAATATCGAAGGTAAAAATTCTCAACTGAGGAAAAGCTCATTTCAATGATTTAAGAAGGAATCTACCACAGGTAGATTGGAAAAGGCGATTCCAGGGTAAAGCAGTAACAGAGCAATGAAGACATTCAGGGTAGAAATAGTTCAGGTAAAAAAACAGGCACATTCTTTAGAATAAGAAATTGAACCCTAAAACATTTTATAAACATATAAAGTGTAAGAGGTTAACTAGGGAAAAAGTTGGGTCTATTATGTACCTAAAGGGAAATCTTCATGTAGATGCAGACGACATGGCTAAAGTATTAAATTGTGGAGGTCCCATTAAAAGAGGGGAGGGAAGTTATAGCACCATAGAAAAATTACGGCACAGAAGGAGGCCATTCAGCCTGTCGTGTCCATGCCAGCCAAAAAAGCTAGCCACCCAATCTAATCCCACCTTCCAGCACCAGGTCTATAGCCTTGCAGGTTACAGTACTTCAGGTGCATGTCCAGGTACCTTGTAAAAGAATTGAGGATTTCTGCCTCCACCACCATTCCTTGCAGTGAATTCCAGACACCCACCATCCTCTGGGTGAAAAGATTTTTCTTCATGTACCCTCTAATCCTTCTACCAATCACCTTAAATCTGTGCCCCTTGGTAATTGACCTCACTGCTAGGAGAAACAGGTCCCTCCTATCTACTCTGTCTAGGCCCCTCATAATTTTGTACACCTCAATTAAGTCACCCCTCAACCTCCTCTGTTCTAAGGAAAACAACCCTAGCCTATCCAATCTTTCCTCATAGCTGCAACTTTCAAGCCCTGGCAACATTCTTGTAAATCTCCTCTGTACTCTCTCCAAAGCAATTATGTCCTTCCTGTAATGTGGTGACCAGAACTGTACACAATACTCCAGCTGTGGCCTAACCGACGTTTTATACAGTTCCAGCATTACATCCCTGCTTTTGTATTCTGTACCTCGGCCAATAAAGGAAAGCATTCCATTTGCCTTCTTCACCACTCTATCTACTTGTCCTGCCACCTTCAGGGACCTGTGGACATGCACTCCAAGATCTCTTCTTCTACCCCTCTCAATATCCTCACATTTATTGTGTATTCCCTTGCTTTATTTGCCCAGCCCAAATGCATTACCTCACACTTCTCTGGATTGAATTCCATTTGCCAATTTTCTGCTCACTCAACCAAACCATTAATATCGTTCTGGAGTCTACAGCTATGCTCTTCACTATCAACTACATGACCAATTTTGTGTCATCAGCAAATTTCCCAATCATGCCTCCCACATTTAAGTCCAAATCATTAATATATACCACAAACAGCAAGGGACCCAACACTGAGCCCTGTGGAACGCCATTGGAAACAGCTTTCCATTTGTAAAAACACCTGTCGACTACTACCCTTTGTTTCCTGTCACTGAGCCAATTTTGGATCCAACCTGCCACATTCTCCTGTGTCCCATTTTACTTTCATTTTACTGACCAGTCTGCCATGTGGGACCTTTTCAAATGCCTTACTAAAATTCATGTAGACCACATCCAGTGCACGACCCTCATCTGTTCTCCTTGTTATTTCCTCAAAAAACTCAATTAAATTAGTAAGACATGATCTTTCCTTAACAACTCCATGCTGACTATTTCTGATTAATCCGTGCCTTTCTAAGTGGCAGTTTATCCTGTCCCTCAGAATCAATTCTAATAATTTGCCCACCACTGAGGTCAGAGTGACCAGCCTATAATTATTTGGCCTATCCCTCGCAAACTTTTTAAATAATTGTACAACGTTCACAGACCTCCAATTGTCTGGTACCTCGCCCGTATCCAGTGAGGATTTGAAGATGATCCTCAGCGCATCTGTTATTTCCTCCCTGGCTTCCTTTAACAATCTGGGATTTAATCCATCCGGCCCATCCGGTGATTTATCCACTTTCAAGGATGTCAGACCCTCTAGTACGTCCTCTCTCATTATGCTTATCGTATGTAATATTTCACATTCCTCTTTAAGTACAATATCTGCATCAACCCTCTCCTTTGGGAAGGCTGTTATGGCATGACCACTCAGGACAAAGCCCTCAGTCAAAATATATATTCTGATTGCAGTGGGACAGCAAACTGTCAATTCAGTCCCGCTGCTCCACAGGTCACATCTTTAAGCTTTCCAAATCAAATAAAGCAGCAATCGAATTGAAACAATCTAGTAACCCCCGAATGAGGCGAACTAAACCAGGTATATTTAGATATCAACAAATTAACTATTTATTTTTTAAAAACTAAACACTACTAAGATAAACCAATATTTAAAGACTTTACAACATATTTTTAAAAATCTAACTCCCGCATTCGCATACATATACTGAAACCAACAGTATTTTTGTTGATTAATTAGCTACCCAAAAAAATGGAAATAACAATAAGTCTTTGCAGATTTACATTCCTGACGAAATGGAATCTTTCAATATACAAACAGTCCAAGGTTGTTGAAGCCTTCACAGTTGTCCAATGGGAGAAAAAAATAAGTTCTTCAGTGACAGGAAATTCAGCAGTCCAGTTCAGCAGTTGTTACTCTTCTTCTTCCAGCGATGAACACAGCAGATCAACAATTGCCATTATTTCTTTAAAGAATTAATCTGGATTGACTTTTCAGAATTTTGAGAGATAAATAAATAGACTAACTTCTCTTCCCTCTGGTTAAATGGTCTGAGAGATCTCCTTTCTCCCTTCAGGTGCTAACACACAGCTGTCTGTCTGTCAACTGTCTCTGCAAAGCCAGTTTTCAAAATCAAAATGCCACATTGTATGTCCTGTTCTCCCTCTCTGTATGTTTGTATCCAGGTAACCAAGATGCACTTTCACTTGGTAACTTCTGAAGCTGGCTGCCTTAAAGAAGTATTGATCTTTTGCTGCCTTAAAGGCGCTCCGCAATATTTCGCGAGGAGAAAAAAAAACAGGATCATGACAAGACAGAGACAAAAAACTTATTAAGAACCCTGTCCACATCTTCTGCATCAATGCATAAGTTCTCTTGTACATCTCTGATAGGCCCTACCCTTTCCTTAGTTATCCTCTTGCTCTTAATGTACTGGTAAAACATCTTTGGGTTTTCCTTGATTTTACCTGCAAATAATTTTTCATGACCTCTCTTTGCTTTTCTAATTTCCTTTCTTACTTCACCCCTGCTCTTTCTATACTCCTCTAGGCTTTCTAAAGTATTAAGTTTTTTATGATCGTCATAAGCTTTCTTTTTCTGCTTTAACTTACCCTATAAGCTTCTAGATAACCAGGGGGCTCTAGATTTGGCAGTACCACCCTTTATCTTAGTGGGGATATGCCTACACTGTGCCTGTAGTATCTCACTTTTGAATGCCTCCCACTGGTTTGCCACTGATTTTCCTTCAAGTAGCTTTATCCAGTCCACTTTCGCCAGGTCACCTCTCAGTTTTGTTAAATTTGCCTTCCCCCAATTTAGAACTTTTAGTCCTGTTTTATCTTTGTCCTTTTCCATGATTATGCTAAAACTAACTGTATTATGGTCACTATCTCCAAAATGGTCACCAACTGTTACTTCATCCACTTGCCCAGCTTCATACGAAGACTAAAGCTAGAATTGCGCCCCCTCTCATTGGGCTTGTTGCATGTTGGCTAAAAATGTTCTCTTGAACACAGTTCAAGAATTTTGTGCCCTCTGTGCCCTTCACACTATTTGTATCCTAGTTGATATTGGGGTAGTTGAAGTCCCCAACTATTATTGCCCGATAATTTTTGCACTGAGAAATTTGCCTACATATTTGTTCTTCCATCTCCCTCACTATTTGGGGGTCTATAGTACACTCCTAGTAGTGTGGCTGCCCCTTTTAAAATTTCTGAGCTCCACGCATATGTCCTCGTTTGATGATTCATTTAGCATATCATCCCTCCTCACAGCTGTTATTGATTCCTTAACTAATAATACTACACCCCCTCCTTTTTTATCCCCCTCTCTATCCTGCCTGAAAACTCTCTAGCCAGTGATGTTGAGCTGCCATTCTTGTCCCTCTTTAACCTAAGTTTCCGCTATAGCAATGATATTGTGTTGCCATGTGTCCATTTATGGACAAGATAGTAATAGATAGAGCAGATGCACTAAAAGATTAGCATTACTGTAAGTCGGTAAGTCTTTATATACTTGATCAAATCTCTCTTCATCTTGAAAACCTCTATTAGGTCACCTCTTGACCTTCTCTGTTCCAAGGAGAACAGTCCTAACTTTTCCAAAATAAAAGCAAAATACTGCGGATGCTGGATATCTGAAATAAAAACAAGAAATGCTGGAACCACTCAGCAGGTCTGGCAGCATCTGTGGAAAGAGAAGCAGAGTTAACATTTCTTCCTATCTTGACTCTATCTTTTCTCCGCTGGTCCAGTCTCTTCCCATCTACATCCGTGACTCTTCTGACACCCTACGTCATTTTGACAATTTCCAGTTTCCTGATCCCAACCACCTCCTCTTATGGACGTCCAATCGCTCTACACCTCCATCCCCCACCAGGATGGTTTAAGGGCACTCCACTTCTTCCTTGAACAGAGGCCCAACCAATCCCCATCCACCACCACCCTCTTCCGCCTGGCTGAACTTGTTCTCACATTGAACAACTTCTCCTTCAACTCCATTCACTTCCTTCAAGTAAAAGGTGTTGCTATGGGTACCCGCATGGGTCCTAGTTATGCCTGTCTTTTTGTGGGATATGTCGAGCATTCTTTGTTCCAGTCCTACTCAGGCCCCCTCCCCCAACTCATTTTCCAGTACATTGATGACTGTATTGGTGCCGTTTCCTGCTCCCGCCCTGAACTGGAAAACTTTATCATCTTTGCTTCCAATTTCCACCCTTCTCTCACCTTTATATGGTCCATCTCTGACACTTCCATTCCTTTCCTCGACTTCTCTGTCTCCATCTCTGGGGATAGGTTGTCTACTAATATCCATTATAAGCCCACCGACTCCCACAGCTACCTCGACTACACTTCTTCACACCCTACCTCCTGTAAGGACTCCATTCCATTCTCCCAGTTTCTCCATCTCTGACGCATCTGCTCTGATGATGCTACCTTCCATGACGGTGCTCCTGATATGACCTCCTTTTTCCTCAACCGAGGATTCCCCCCCCACTGTTGTTGACAGGGCCCTCAACCGTGTCCGGCCCATTTCCCACACCTCTACCCTCACCCCTTCCCCTCCCTCCCAGAACCGTGACAGGGTTCCCCTTGTCCTCACTTTCCACCCCATCAGCCTCCATATACAAACGATCATCCTCCGCCATTTCCGCCACCTCCAGCGTGATGCCATTACCAAATGCATCTTCCCCTCCCTTCCCCTGTCAGCATTCCGAAGGGATCGTTCCCTCCGTGACACCCTGATCCACTCCTCCATTACCCCCACCACCTCGTCCCCGTCCCATGGCACCTTCCCCTGCAATCGCAGGAGGTGTAATACCTGCCCATTTACCTCCTCTCTGCTCACTATCCCAGGCCCCAAACACTCCTTTCAGGTGAAGCAGCGATTTACTTGTACTTCTTTCAATGTAGTATACCGTATTCGCTGCTCACAATGTGGTCTCCTCTACATTGTGGAGACCAAACGCAGACTGGGTGACCGCTTTGCAGAACACCTCCGCTCAGTCCGCAAGCAGGACCCTGAGCTTCCGGTTGCTTGCCATTTCAACGCTCCCCTCTGCTCTCATGCTCACATCTCTGTCCTGGGATTGCTGCAGTGTTCCAGTGAACATCAATGCAAGCTCGAGGAACAGTATCTCATTTACCGATTAGGCACACTACAGCCTGTCAGACTGAACATTGAGTTCAATCATTTCAGAGCATGACGGGCCCCCCATTTTACTTTTATTTTTAGTTAAGTTTTTCTTTTTTTTTTCTTTTTATTAAACATTTTTTACAATTTTTCTTTTTTGTGTTTATTTCATTTCATCTTAGTTTGTTCAGTTTGCTTACCCACTGTTTTTTTTTCATGTTTGTACTTGCTGCTGTTCAATCTTCAGTCCGTTAACACCCTATCTGTACTAATGCTTTGTCTTTCAACACACCATTAACATATTGTTTGCCTTTGCTCCATGACCTTTTGGTCAGCTATGTGGCCTTGTCTAATCTACACCTTCTCCTTTGTTATCTCTTGCCCCACCCCCAGCTCACTTGCTTATAACCTTTGACATTTCTAATATTTGCCAGTTCCGAAGAAGGGTCACTGACTCGAAACGTTAACTCTGCTTCTCTTTCCACAGATGCTGCCAGACCTGCTGAGTGGTTTCAGCATTTCTTGTTTTTATTAACTTTTCCAACCTCTCCTCATTACTGAAGCAGCTTCTTCAGTGACTCTGGCATCTCAAGGGAAGGTGGGCGAGAAAGCCTGAAGTAGACCTTAACTGGCATTCCATTCCTGTTTTAACCAAGTCATAGATAAACCACTGCAAGGCAGTCAGACTGAGGATCATGATAATATGGGTAAACAGTCCCTTCCACACTCCTAGAGGTCCAAGCCTTTTCAGAACCTGTAACACAGAGCTACCCTTTTCCTTGTTCAGCACCGACCCTACAGAGTTAGCAGGATGAGACACAATAGCACAAAACACACCAGCAATAAAAGTCACCACCAGCTGCTCAGATTTGGTACAGTGTTTCAACCATACTCTCAAAGCAAGCAAACTTAATCATTGTTTTTACTTATTTATTTAGAGATACAGCACTGAAACAGGTCCTTCGGCCCACCGAGTCTGTGCTGACCAAGAACCACCCATTTACACTAACCCTACAGTAATCCCATATTCCCTACCACCTACCTACACGAGGAGCAATTTACAATGGCCAATTTACCTATCACCTGCAAGTCTTTGGCGGTGGGAGGAAACCGGAGCACCCGACAAAAACCCACGCGGTCACAGGGAGAACTTGCAAACTCCACACGGGCAGTACCCAGAATTGAACCCGGGTCGCTGGAGCTGTGAGGCTGCAGTGCTAACCACTGTGCCACTGTGCCATCCAGTGTAGGGTATCTGTCTCATCCACAGAGGAGAAACACCTTTGTCGAATCGGCATTCCATTCCTGTTTTAATTCAGGAATTTTTTTCCCCTTGTCCACCTACTGTAAATGATATAGAAATTCCAGTTCCCAAACTTGGAGTCATTGCTTGCAAGACAAAATGACTCAAACACCTAATAAGTAAAAATTGCAGTTTTGATGTCCGCAAACCATCTGAGCCCCAGTGAGAGGAACTCCTGCAGTGATGTCCTGGAGCTGAGATGATTGACCTCCAACATCCACAACCATCTTTCGTTGCACTAAGTATGACTCCAACCAGCAGAGCGTTTTCCCCCTGATTCCCATTGACACCAGTTCTGCTATGGCTCCTTGATGCCATACTTGGTCAAATACTGCCTTGATGTCAAGGGCAGTCACTCTCGCCTCACCTCTTGAGTTCAGCTCTTTTGTCCATGTTTGAACCAAGGCTGTAATGAGGGCAGGAGCTGAGTGGCCCGGGCAGAACCCAAACTGAGTGTCACTGAGCAAGTTATTGCTAAGCAAATGCCGCTTGATAGCACTGTCGACGACACCTTCCATCACCTTACTGATGATTGAGAGTAGACTGATGGGGCGTAATAGGCCCGTTTGGAGTTGTCCTGCTTTTTGAGTACAGGACATACCTGGGCAATTTTCCACATTGCCGGATAGATGCCAGTGTTGTAGCTGTACTGGAACAGCTTGGCTAGGGGCACAGAAAGGTCTGGAGCACAGGTCTTCAGTACTTTGCCGGAATGTCATCAAGGCCCATAACCTTTGCAGTATCCAGTGCCTTCAGTCGTTTCTTGATATCAGATTGAATCAAATTGGCTGAAGACTGGCATATCTGATGCTGGGGACTTCAGGAGGAGGCCGAGATGGATCATCAAATCGCCATTTCTGGCTGAAGATTATTGAAAATGCTTCAGCCTTATCTTTTATACTGATGTGCTGGGTTCCCCCATCATTGAGGATGGGGTTATTTGTGGAGCCACCTCCTCCAGTTAGTTGTTTAATTGTCCACCACCATTCACGACTGGATGTGACAGGACTGCAGAGCTTAGATCTGATCCTTTGATTATGGGATCGCTTAGCTCTATCACATGCTGCTTACACAGCTTGGCACTCAAGTAGTCCTGGGTTGTAGCTTCACCAGATTGACACTGCATTTTGAGGTATGCCTGGTGCTGCTCTGGCATGACCTCCTGCACTCTTCATTGAACCAGGGTTGGTCTCCTGGCTTGATGGTAATGCTAGAATGGGGGATATGCCTGGCCATGAGTACAATTCTGCTGCTGATGGCCCACAGCGCCTCATGGATACCCAGTTTTGCATTGCTAGATCTGTTCAAAATCTATCCCATTTAGCACGGTGGTAGTGCCACACAACACGGTGGAGGGTATCCTCAATGTGAAGGTGGGACTTCATCTGTAGATGATATGAAACTTGGCAACATAGTATACAGTAATGAGTATAGACTTCAGGATGACAGACAGGATGGTGAAATTGGCAGATGCATGGCAGCTGGAGTTCAATGTGGAGAAGTCTGAAGTGATGGATTTTGAAAGGACTAATGTAGAGGGTATACCATAAATGGCACGATTTTGAAAAGTGTAGATGAGCAAAGAGACTTTGGTGTCATTAAAAGTGGCAGCGCAGTGGTAGTTAAAAAAGAATATGGGCTATTTAGGGTTATAAATAGAATATGAAAGCAAAGAGTTCATGCTAGCACTTTACAAATCACCAGTTAGGCTTCAGCTGGAGTATTATAGACAATCTGGGTGCCACACTTCAGGAAAGATGTAAAGGCGTTAGGAAGGGTACAAGGGAGGTTTACCAGGGATGAGGAGCTTCATTAATGAGGAAAGGTTGGAAAAGTTAGGACTGTTCTCCTTGGAACAGAGAAGGTCAAGAGGTGACCTGATAGAGATTTTCAAGATGAAGAGCGATTTGATCGAGTATCTAAAAACTATTCCCTCCGGTAAGTGAGTCAATAACCAGAGGCTATAGATTTAAAAATTATTGGCAAAAATGTAGAGGGGAAATGAGAATTTTTTTCACTCAGATTTGTCAGCCTGATTCTTTGTTTGATCTGCATCAGGTGCATGAAACTACTTGTTGACAGGAATCCACAAAGAAATGTCGGAATAAAAAAATTAACTATCTTTTAATTACATACATTGAGTCCCATTTCACAATATTCAATCATAAGTAATGCTACTAAAACTATCCAGAAACCCCATTTTATTCAGAAGCTCTGAAATAAAAAGCTTAACCACTTTTTAAAAAAAAAACTAATAATTCACAGAATTCTCTGGCAAGGCCACCATTTTTTGCACCTCAACTGTCCTCAAATAGGTGGTGGTTCACAGCCTTCTTGAACCATTACAGTCCATATTTTACTGCGCGCTGTAAAGTGTGGAGTTCCAGGATGCGACAATGAAGTAACGGTGATATATTTCCAAATCAGGATTACATGTGATTTGGAGGTGATGGTGTACCCATGCTGCTCGTCCTTCTAGGTGGTCGAGATCGTAGGTTTGGGAGGTGCTGTCGAAGAAGCCTTGGCAAGTTGCTGCAAAGCATCTTGTAGATGGTATATCTTGTAGATACCCAGCGTTGGAAGGAGTGAATTTTTAAAGTGGTGGATGGGGTGCCATTCAAGTGGACTGCTGTGTCCTGGATGGTGCCCAGCTTCTTAAGTGTTGTTGCAGCAGCATTCATCCCAGCCAATTGAGAGTATTCCTTCACACTCCTGGCTTGTGCCTTACGAAAGGCTTTGGACTGTCAAAAGATGAGTCACTTGCTGCAGAATACTCAGCCTCTGACCTGCTCTTGTAGCCACAGTATTTACGTGGCTGGTACAGGTAAGTTTCTGATCAATATCAACTTTAGGTAAAAAAAGACCTTTGGCTTTAGTTGAATTGAAGGTGTCACGTGTACAATGTGTCATGATGAAAAAATACAGACTGAAACTGAAGTGTTATTAAAATTTACTTTTATCTTAAAAAAAATTGACATTTCTTTTAAAAAGTGAACAAGTGCTCCAAAATGGCCACCAAAGGTAAAATACTCGGCCATTCTATATTTTAATTGTCTGACAGAGACAAAGGAATACCTTTTGAGCTGGGAGGGGCCTATTACACCAATCCTGAAACATTCCTGTATTGAATGGGTTCTTCTGAAACAAAGTATAAAGTGGAAACTGGATGATAACTAGATTATTCTCATCCTGAACCCATCAAGAGAGACTTTTGAATTGAATGGGTTCTTCTGAAACAAAGAAGGTGTGAAGTAGCCACATCCTGGGCAACTGTTGGTCACCACAGGGAGGGAGAGACCCAGAAAGAAGTATCAGTGAGAAGCTTGTTTCCAGCTAAGGGCTGGGATAAATCCAGCAAGCCAGAAGGGAAGCGTCCTGCTTATGCAGCAGTGAATTAGAAGTGATCCGCTGTCTTCAACTGAACTGTCAGCCAAGAGAGAAACCTACAAACACCTCAGGCCTGCAACCAAGAGAATTTAACAGGTTTACCATGAAACCCCCACCCCCAGCCCCCGCCAAAGCCTATCCCACTTAAAACCACTTACCCCTTTTCCTGTCTCTTGTGTGTGCGTGCGTGTGAATGCGTGAGTAAATGCAGTTGTGCCAATTGCGGGATAAGGCATATTGATCAATAAATAATTAATCTCGTGTAATAAACCTACAAGAAAACCTGTCGCTGTCTATTTATGTGACAAATAAACCACAAAGGGGTTAAACCCTAATAACAAAAAACACATTCTGCGGTCAGGTGGGAGTTGAACAGCGGAACCACCACAGCCACCATGTGGGCTTAACAAAAGTCTGTGGCATACGTTTGGTTACTTATTCTTCCATCTTTTTACCTCCATGATTGCAACTAACTTTAACATAGAATAATAGTTAAAGTTCAGAAGGAGTCCATTCAGCCCATTGAGCCTGTGCCAGCTCTCTGCAAGAGCAATTTAGCTAGTCCACTCCCCCACCCTTTCCCTGTAACCCTGCAATTCTTTTTCCTTTTAGGTGCTTATCCAATTCCCTTTTGAAAGCTCTGATTTAATCTGCCTCCACCACCCTTTCAGGCAATGCATTCCAGATCAAAACCACTTGCTGCAAAAAAAAAATTTCCTCATGTTGTTTATTTTTGTCAATCAGCTTAAATGTGTGTCCTCTAGTGCTCAATCCTTCCGCCAATGGGAACAGTTTTTATCTACTCTGTCTAGACCCCTCATGATTTTGAACACCTCTATCAAACTTCCTTTCAACCTTCTCTAAGAATATCAACCCCAGCTTCTCCAATCTATCCACGTAACTGAAGTCCTTCATCATTAGAACCATTCTCGTACATCTTTTCTGCAATCTCTCTAAAACCTTCACATCTTCCCTAAAGTGCAGTGCCCAGAAATGGACATAATACTCCAGCTGAGGCCAAAACAGTTCATCAGGCCTTTCTTGCTTATGTACTCTATGCCGCTATGTATAAAGCCCAGGATCCCATACGCCTTTTTAATCATTTCATATAGCTCATAGTGCCCTCTGCTGGTCTGCAAACAGTTTTGTTTTTCAGTGTAACTGATCTTAATGTTCTTTCTCTTAAAATAGTCATTCTCAAACTTTTGTGTAGCAGAACTCTTAAAAATGTTGTTCTGCCTTAGGTCCCAATCCCTGATAATAATGTTGCACTTGCAGAGATTCCTTGAAAATACTGACCTGCCCTGGGACACCCTGAGGTAACTTTCCAAAGATGTGGCCTGGAGTTCCCTCCAATGGGTACAACCCAGACGTTAGACCCAAATTACGCCTGTTTTTGCATCCATTTTGTTGGTCAGGTTACATCCAAGTATCCTCAC
The DNA here is from genome assembly GCF_036365525.1 of Heterodontus francisci. Taxonomy (NCBI): domain Eukaryota; kingdom Metazoa; phylum Chordata; class Chondrichthyes; order Heterodontiformes; family Heterodontidae; genus Heterodontus; species Heterodontus francisci. The sequence goes on from NC_090372.1 coordinate 41,327,521, forward strand.
AAACTCATTAGAATACTTTGAAATTAAAGAAATGGTAAATCAGCATAAACAATTAGGGCCCAAGGAAAGCCCAGAGCACACATCATGGCCCAGGTTTTCCGCTTAACAGCAAAGGAACAGCTCTCACCGTTCACTTTGCGTTCCATTGCTCACAGACTTTTCATTAGTTTATCAGAGGAGAAATCTACTAATCGGGCATGTTTCAATGCAGTGCCCTCTATGGAGATCTGTGGCGTCTGTGAGCAGGGCAAGTATCAGTGAAGCTCTTCAACCAATTAGATTGATGAATCCGCACTGAGCCATGCAGAGTCTAAATTGAAGCAAAACGCTGGAAATATAAATTACATCTAAATCATGTTCAGGAAGTGAAATAAAAATTGGGATTAAGGGAGAGATCAAAGACAGATAGAAAAACTTAAAACATTTTGTTTTAAATTTGCAACATTAATTTTCTTCTGAGGGAATGAGATTTCATGCTTGTAAAATTATTTTTTCAGGGCCAGAGAGTTTGTTCAGCAGTAAGAAGGAATTTTCCTCCATGCAAGATCAGGTGGCAGGTTGTTCAACCTTGCCCGTCTAAGAGTGAAGACCAAAGTACGGAAAGTCCTCATCAGGGAACTTCTCTTTGCTGATGATGCTGCATTAACATCTCACACTGAAGAGTGTCTGCAGAATCTCATCGACAGGTTTGCGGCTGCCTGCAACGAATTTGGCCTAACCATCAGCCTGAAGAAAACGAACATCATGGGACAGGACGTCTGAAATGCTCCATCCATCAATATCGGCGACCACGCTCTGGAAGTGGTTCAAGAGTTCACCTACCTAGGCTCAACTATCACCAGTAACCTGTCTCTCAATGCAGAAATAAACAAGCGCATGGGAAAGGTTTCCACTGCTATGTCCAGACTGGCCAAGAGAGTGTGGGAAAATGGCGCACTGACATGGAACACAAAAGTCCGCGCGTATCAAGCCTGTGTCCTCAGTACCTTGCTCTACGGCAGCGAGGCCTGGACAACGTAAGTCAGCCAAGAGCGACGTCTCAATTCATTCCATCTTCGCTGCCTCCGGATAATCCTTCGCATCAGGTGGCAGGACCGTATCTCCAACACAGAAGTCCTCGAGGCGGCCAACATCCCCAGCTTATACATCCTACTGAGCCAGCGGCGCTTGAGATGGCTTGGCCATGTGAGCCGCATGGAAGATGGCAGGATCCCCAAGGACACATTGTACAGCAAGCTCGCCACTGGTATCAGACCCACCGGCCGTCCATGTCTCCGCTTTAAAGACGTCTGCAAACGCGACATGAAGTCCTGTGACATTGATCACTAGTCGTGGGAGTCAGTTGCCAGCGATCGCCAGAGCTGGTGGGCAGCCATAAAGGTGGGGCTAAAGTGTGGTGAGTCGAAGAGACTTAGCAGTTGGCAGGAAAAAAGACAGAAGCGCAAGGGGAGAGCCAACTGCGAAACAGCCCTGACAACCAATTTTATCTGCAGCACCTGTGGAAGAGTCTGTCACTCTAGTATTGGCCTTTATAGCCACTCCAGGCGCTGCTGCACAAACCACTGACCACCTGCAGGCGCTTACCCATTGTCTCTCGAGATAAGGAGGCCAAAGAAGAAGAAGAATTATTGTTAGAAACAGTTGTCTTATCGAATAGGTTCCTCTACCTAAGGAAAATTCTTCAGCAGTCTGCCTGAGCAGACACATAACAATGTTAATCATGTTAGATAAGGGTTCTCATAACATGAAAACAGGCCTTTGTGTAGCCACGACTGGGCCTACTGATAAAGAGGTTGGGGAAGGAGCCTCATGATATGTGTAACAACAACAGCTTATATTTATATAGCACATTTAACGTAATAAAATGTCCCAGGGTGCTTCATAGGGACATTATAAAACAAAATATGACACGAGCCACATCAGGAGATATTAGGTCAGATAACCAAAAACTTTGTCAAAGAGGTAGGTTTTAAAGCGTGTCTTAAAGGAGGAAACGAGGTAGAGAGGCAGAGAGGCGTAGGGAGGGTATTCCAGAACTTAGGGCCTAGGCAACTGAAGGCACAGCCACCAATGGTGGAGCAATTAAAATCGGGGATGCTCAAGAGGCCAAAATCAGAGGAGCACAGATATCTTGGAGGATTGTGAGGCTGTAGCTCAACAAACTGTCAGAGAGAAGGTAACCAGATAGCCATACAAGAGATAAGCGAAGGAATGATCTCATAGGACTGGAGTCTAGTATAGGAGGGGTCCATCTTAAGTTTGTATTCCCCTGTAATTGGACAACTGAATGGGTAAACATAATTGAACGAATGATTGCTGTGAAGTATCCACCGGCCTCTAACATAAGGTATATAAACAGGCAGTCGAGAAGAGAAGGGGGGCAGACGGAGGAGAGCTCCCTGAGGTGGATCAATGCTAGCTTTGGCTTAACACCTCAGCCAGCTTGAGAGACGACCGAAGAAGAGATCATTACCAAAGGCTGAAAAGATCAAACTACTCTGTCTCGTCATCCTTCCATCCAATCCAAGGCCAGTAAACCATTCTCTCCTGTTATGAATCATATGTCTACTTTGTCTATTCCGATTATGTGTTACATCTGAACAAATTGCTCAATAAACCACTTGTGACTCCTCGAACTTTCTGGGTAATCTGTGACCCTTGATCAAATCCTACGTTTTCACTTACTATGCCATTAAAATTAACACACCTCTGAATGCATCAGTTTTAACTTTATCAGCCACCTTTAGTGCAGGGCAAGTTCCCTAAATTTACACCATTATATTGATTTCAGTGCCAAGTCTACGGTCGAAAACTGCAACAATGACCGCAAACTTCAACTTTAAATGGAATACACGGCTAGCTGGAGCTGGTGAGAGCGCGCATGTGCACTATTGGCAGGCAATGTGGGATGGGACGCGCATGCGCAGAACTCTCAGGTGCCGTGTGGCTGGCAGCATTGGTGGCAGTTGCTGAGACGTTGAAGGCAGAAGTGGTTTTTGTTACAACGGGAGTTTCGGGTAGAAGTTACTTCCAACCCCGTCTTCTTGAGATAGCGCGCATGGTTGCAGACGGGTCATTCTCCTTTTCCTCACGTCTGTAAAGGTTACGCGTCCTGGGGCCGACTAGTCGGCCCGATGGCGGCAGTTGGAGTGGTGAGCGCAGTGCGCAGGTGTGTGACGCGTGCTGACTGCTGCAAATTCCCGGGTCTGTTCGGGAGTGAGCCTCAGTGCAGACATGTGCAAACTACTGGCTGCGTGCTTGCAAAGAAAAGCTTACTAAAGAAATTCCTCTCCAAAACAAAGTGAGTACTTTGTCCATACCCGATTTATAATTTATTAATGAGTGCCAATTGGCTAGATTTGCAATTCGTGTAACATTTTTGGATGGGGTGACTGTAGAGAGAGTATATAATTTGTTTAAAAATCCCTGCTCCCACTGTGATAATAGATGTTGTAATTGTTGCACGTGTATTTTTAAACTGTTACAAATATACGACAGCGTGTCTCCTTAAGTGCAACATTTTTGTTTAGTTATTACATTATTGATGCATAATATAACAAAAAACAATGTAACAAGCCTTGCAAAAGAACTTGGGAAAAGTATAGAAAAGAGCTAATCTATTCCATCCATTCTAACTAGAATCTTAGTCTGTTGGAGTGGTGAGCAAAACAGGCAGATACTTATGAATAGAGTTTTGCTTTGTCCAAATTGAGAACTATAACAATTGATATAAATTCTTAGCTTCATGATTGCATTGCACAAAACTGATAAATTAACATTGTAATATCAGATGTGACTACATAATACTGTTAAGTGGGCCTTTCATAGACTGTAGTACCCATTAACTGGCAGGAGTTCATTTCAAATATAACGAATTATGATGGAAGATGATTTGGGAACGGAGTTTAAAAAGTTGACTAACTACAACAAAGCTGACCATGGAACAAATGTACATTGCTGATGGTACAAAGCAACCACTTTTAGGCAATCTTGTTGATAAAGCTGTGAACAGATGAGTTCAGCAGGTTTATTCTGTAACCTAGAATCAAGACCAACAAAAAGTCTAACCATTATAAATTAGTACAATTAATATATCTGGTGAATCAGTGATTTCCATTCAAAATGCACATAGAATTTATGTATGCCATATTGTATAAAATAGCTTTCAAAGAAAAGCCTGTGGAATATAAATCTGATCACTTCCATTATATCATCACTGTAACATCTTTACAGCAAAATGGAGGCAGGTTGATAGGACTGAGAGTGAGCATGTCATGGAGAGATACAGCACTGAAACAGGCCCTTCGGCCCACCAAGTCTGTGCCGACCATCAACCACCCATTTATGCTAATCCTACATTAATCCCATATTCCCTACCACATCCCCACCTTCCCTCAATTCTCCTACCACCTACCTACACTAGGGGCAATTTACAATGGCCAATTTACCTATCAACCTGCAAGTCTTTGGCTGTGGGAGGAAACTGGAATATTTGGCGGAAACCCATGCAATCACAGGGAGAACTTGCAAACTCCGCACAGGCAGTACCCAGAACAGAACCTGGGTTGCTGGAGCTGTGAGGCTGCAGTGCTAACCACTGTGCCACTGTACTGTCCATTTTCACTGGGAGATGAAAGTACTAACCGTGCCTACTATATAAATTGTCAGCTGAAAGATGAACACAAATGGTTTACCTCTACAAAGCCGGCAACAGATTGTGTTGAATAAACCTTAGCAAACAAGATTTTTTTCTCATCTGTCAACATTCTGGAAGGACTGTGCTGTACTAGGTCATGTGCTCAATACTTTAGAACATAGGCTGGAATTTTACACCCCTCAAACGAGCAGAGTTTACACCCCCTCCTGCTCCCATTGCCAATTTATGCAGGGTGGCGGCAGCCAATTAACTGGTAATTAAGGGCCTCTGCCCACCGACACGGGTATTTTACCCTTGGCTGGCATGTGGCTGAGGCCTCATAAAGCCTGCCTGATGAAACCAGGTGGCCGCCTTGTAGGCTGGGGAGGCTTTCCTGATTGGGCACCCTGTTCCCCGTGGAGGGCTGCCCCCGAAGCCTCAACCGCCCCCAACGCACAGCACTCCCTCTGACCCACCTCCCTTGCTGGGGCCCGACCAACTGTCGCTGGCAAGGCCCTAAAAACGTAACTTTCCGGAGCCATCCTTCATCTTTTCCGACGGCTGGGTGTAGTCCGGCAGTGGCCACTGCTATCGGTGCTGCTGCTGGAACTAAGAGCTGCTAGCCTGCTGATTGGTTGACAGCTCCATTAGGCAGGACTTCCTGCCTCAGGCGGTAGAAGTCCCGCCCAAGGCCAATTAATAGCCTGGGGAGCGGAAAATCCCAGTCCAGCTCCCCAGGCTTGGCGGTGGCGGGCTCGCTACCAACTTTTCGGCTGGTGGACGGGCCTCCTGCCCAACAAAAAATTCCGGCCGTGGTGTCAGATCTGTGTATGACTGAACTATTGAATGAACTGCATAAAATGTTTTGAAGTTGGACAGAATCATGCATAAACATGTGCTGCAGTACACTTTCTTCTCCATTGGAACAGTTCCACATTTGCTGCAGGGACTTTTTCACATTTCACTGTTTTTGAATGAGAAATCTAGGCTCTACTGTTCTTGAATGACCATTTCTTTTACAACATCGTCCATTTCAACATATAACATCAGGGCTTCCCACTGCTTTGCCCATGCCTAAGCAATGAAGTATCTAATAATCACAGGACATCCTGCAGATGTTCATTCATCATTCTTGAATCTAGTTATCTGATAATGAAGCTAAGCAGCTGGCAAAGACATGCCACACTGCTCGCACCTGAAGTGCAGTGATTGTAGTTATTGGGTCTTAACAGATGCCTTTGAATGTCAGTGCATGAGAAATGGCTCACTGGAACACAAGTAGTCTGGGCTTGCATTCAAAAGCCTGCACATGGCTGTGCCACAATCTGGTCAACCCCATGTAAACACAGGTAGTCTTTGAAGTCCATTAGAAATGCAAAGTCCATCAATCATGTTTCCTTGTAGAGTTCTGGTAGAGTACTTTCATTCTACTTCATAAAAAGGTATGTTCACGCCAGGCAATGACAGCCAACATATATACAGCTGATCCTTGATTGTTTTAACAAAGTGACTCCTGACAACGCAGTGGCCCGCCAACGTCATCAGAGCGCTCCAAGCTGCGCACATGGACAAACGGTCACCTGCTCTCAGAGATTCTGTGCATGCGCAGCCTACATCTTGCCAGGACTAATTGGCGCATGTGTGGCAAAACGCCATTGCGTAGCGCCAAAGTCATTACGTTTCTGGGCCTGGTCAGTGTTAGTGCATGTGTGGTAAAGCATCACCGCGTACTGCAATTGCATTGGGTATTCGTTCCCACCCCACTGGCCACTCTCCCCCCTCAGCAACTCGCTCCAGGCCTCGTTGCTTTCTCCCCCTACCCCCTCACTCCCACTGGCTGCCTCCCTCGCTCAGTCGCTCTCTGCAGACCTTGCTACTGCTTCCCCCGCCACCACCTCCCCACTCCCCTCGGCTGATTGCTCCCCGCTGCTCGCTTCCCCCACCCCCCTCCCCTAGCCACTAACTTTAGGCCGCTTTGCTTTCCTCCTCTCGTCCACTTGCTCCTAAGTTACCCCTTGTGGCCCATCTTGCTTCGGGCAGTGTGCAGAGAACAATTGAACATGGGAACAATGTTCAAGAGGAGGGAAGCGGCGTGGCCTAGAGCTGGCGTCTGGGAGGGGGGGAGTGAGCGGGGGGTGGGGTGGGGAGTGCAGAGAGCAGCGGCGAGGTGCAGAGCGACTGGCTGACAGAGGGGGGGAACCGGCTTAAGGGAAGGCAGTGGGGAACCAGTGGTGAGAAAATGGGTGGAGGAGTGATGGATAGAGAGACACACAATGGCAAGGGGGAGCGGGGGACTGTTGGGGATTGGATGGAGGCAGCAATGGCAGCCACTGAGTGGATTTTCGGGTTCCATTTGTTTTTCTGTGATAAATTGAGCGGTGCCATCTTTAATCCTGGCAGCTGCCTGAACGTCGCAGACAGTGACGTTCCAGTGGAAGAGGCTGCATTTGTGCATGTGTTAGTACTGTTCCATCTAGTGGTTGCATTGTCAGCAAACGCAGCCTTGTTTTAATGGCTCCAGCATATTTCAGAATTGGCCTGGTTGAGACCTTGACAGACAAGTCCATGATTGGCTGCAGGTTGGTCACTTTCTTGCCAAAATTGTTTGATGTGCAATGCAGTAGTAGCTGATGAGTGGAGTACATCTCCAACACAAGTGATGACAATATTGTGTTCACTTCTGAGTTGCCATTATCCATAAGAAACAGCAAAAGGCAGTTCATACTTTTGATGACCAATTTGAAAAGTTCCTTGACACAGTACGGCTGATTTTAACTATTGGTCATTGTGTAAAACGGGCGTAGTAGATCAGCTATTTGTTACACATCCTATTTGATTTTTTTCTTTTCAGTGGAAATTAAATAGGCCAGGATGCATGACAGGAAGCCCATCTGTTATATTCCGTTTAGTGTTGGTGGCTGAAGTTAAAATCAGTTCTTGTCTCTCCTCAAACTTGGCTGCAGCATTGTCAATGGTCAGAATAGTTACCTCAGATCCTAATCACTTTACACATGCAATTATCTTCCAAATGCTAAAAGAGGTCAGATCCTGTCAACAAAGTATTACTCCAAGTGGAATACATTGCTTTTGATTCCTTGGGCTTTTTCAGCCATTTGTTCTGTGTGGTCCTTAGATGGTTATTCACCATTCATTGTTTTGAGTTGCATGACCAATGAATACTGGTGCACTCTGCTTCTCTGGCCTGACCAATTTCTGCCATGATCTTCACACTTTGCTTCAGATAATGCACCTTTTGTAGATCTGCCACACCAACACGAACTGGCCCACTGCCCTCTGCATTGCTGTTTGCTAGTTGGAAAACATGGTGCTGCAATGAGTTTATTCTTTGCTTTCCAACTATTCCTCAGCTCTTAACAAATTTTCCCTCCAGTTTGATCTCTTAGTGCCTTTGTACTCAATATTCCACACAATTCATGACGTATAAGGCTAAGACCTTGTTCACATGTTCCACACAAAGGTACTTATTTAAGAGATAGCCCTTTTTGAATCTGTTTTCTGTTTCTTGGAACCCCTGTTTGCTAGTCCCACCAGACAAGATGACTAAGAGGAGGAGGATGCTCTGTAACATTTATAACTTGGGAACAAACTTCTCTTTAACAATACTGAGAGATTTAGCAATGTTGAGTGAATTCTAATTATCTGGCAATTCATACTTTCCATTTGGAAAACAATCATTGTATGAAACCATTCTTAACTCATGAATTTTAAGTGCTGACAATGCTGTGGACCCCACGATTGTTGATTTTTGCAAGATGTGAGAAATTTAAACAAGTTTAAAGTTACCTTTTAAATTTTCCATGTGAGAAACAAGCCTTTAAACAAAATATTTCCTGAAACCTCAGCAGTTGCAGGCGTGAGTAATATATTGTAGATCTGTTCCCCACCCCCCAGTCAACCTGCTCAAATACTCAGTCATACAAAAATGTGCTGACCCACAGCTCAGCAATTGTCTATTTTCTGGCTGATGCTCTCTGTTCAGTCTCCGAGATACAACTGGCGCTCTCTGGTCCATTTTCTCTGCCTTGTGAATGTTTGATTTTGACTTTAGCTTTAAGAATTTCTTAGAATTGGGGATTGGAAAAGCCTGCTCCCTTGTTGACAGAAAAGGGCTACTTTCCTCACTGCTGAATTTAGGCCTTAAATCCAGCAATATGAGATTGAACTTTTCCAATCCTTCAGGGCCAGGAAGTTCAAAAAGCTGAAACCAGAAGCACAAGAAGTCAATATTGAAATGCACAGTGAAGAAACAGGAAATGTATCATTAGGGCCTTATGGGTCAGGTAACTGAAGCTTGTGGGTCAGGTCTGAACCAGGACCTGAAGTTTTAACACAAGAAATAGGAGTGGGAGTCGAGCATTTGGCCCTTCGAGCCTGCTCCACCATTCAGTACATTCATGGCTGATCTTGGGCTTTAACTCCACTTTGCTACATGCTCCCCATATCCCTTGATTCCCTGAGAGACCAGAAATCTGTCTATCCCAGCCTTAAATATATTAAATGATGGAGCATCCACAACCTTCTGGGGTAGAGGATTCTAAAGATTCATAACCCTTTGAGTGAAATAATTCCTCCTTATCTGAGTCCTAAATGATCGGCCCCTTATCCTGAGACTGTGCCTCCATGCCCTAGGCTCCCTGACCAGCAGAAACAATCTCACCATCCACCCCATCAAGTCTGTTTAGTTTAGTTTAGAGATACAGCACTGAAACAGGCCCTTCGGCCCACCGAGTCTGTGCCGACCATCAACCACCCATTTATACTAATCCTACACTAATTCCATATTCCTACCACATCCCCACCTATCCCTATATTTCCCTACCACCTACCTATACTAGGGGCAATTGCTAATGGCCAATTTACCTATCAACCTGCAAGTCTTTTGGCATGTGGGAGGAAACCGGAGCACCCGGAGGAAACCCACGCAGACACAGGGAGAACTTGCAAATTCCACACAGGCAGTACCCAGAATTGAACCCGGGTCGCTGGAGCTGTGAGGCTGCGGTGCTAACCACTGCGCCACTGTGCCGCCTTCAGAATCTTGTATGTTTCATTGAGATCGCCTCTCATTCTTGTAAACTCCAAAGAATATAGGCCCAATTTACTCAGTCTTTCATCATAAGACAACCTTCTCATCCCAGGGACCAATTTAGTGAACCTTTGCTGTGCCACCTCCAGTGCAGGTATATCCTTCCTTAAATGTGGTGACCAAAACTGCACACGTATTCCAGATGTGGAATCTCCAAGGCCCTGTACAATTATAGCAAGACTTCTTTATTCCTGTACTCCAATCCCCTTTCAGTGGAAACCTTAAGTATTAAGCTGTAAGGAAAATAAGCAGGAGGAGCAGTCAAAACGATGAATAAAACTTTTATGAAAAAAAGGTTGACTACAAATCTTGTGGCTTGTGAGCTCAAGTGCATAACAAACTAGGAAGCTATTTCAAGTTTTTTTTAATATCATCTGAATCCCTTTCTAAATTGTCATCTAGTATTGGACGAGCACAAATTTGCTCCAACTAAATATTGTGAAGACAGAAGTCATTGTCATTGGATCCTGCTACTACCAACTCTATTTCCTTGCCACTAACTCCACCCCTCTCCCTGGCAGCTGTCTGAGGCTGAAGCAGTGTGTCCACACCCTGAGATGAGCTGCTGGCCATATATCCGCACCATCACCCAAGACAGACTATTTCCACCTCCATAATATCGTCTGACTCAGTCCCTGCCTCAGCTCATCTGCAGTTGAAACCCTGATTCATGCCTTTGCTACCTCTGGACATGACTATTCCATCACATTCCTGACCAACCTCTTAACTTCCACCCTCCATAAACTTAAGCTCAAATAAAACTCTGTCCGTATCCTAACTCGCACCAAGTCCCGTTCACCAATCACCCCTGTGCTGACTGACCTTTGTTGGCTCCCAGTGAAGCAATACCTTGATTTTTAATAAAAGCAAAATACTCCGGATGCTGGAAATCTGAAATAAAAACAAGAAATGCTGGAAATACTCAGCAGGTCTGGCAGCATCTGTGGAGAGAGAAGCAGAGTTAATGTTTCGGGTCACTGACCCGAAACGTTAACTCTGCTTCTCTCTCCACAGATGCTGCCAGACCTGCTGAGTATTTCCAGCATTTCTTATCCTTGATTTTTAAAATTGTCATCCTTGTTTTCAAATCCCTCCATGGCCTTGCCTCTCCCTAGCTCTGTAATCTCCTCCAGCTCCTCAACTCTCATATCTGCAACCTTCCAATTCTGGCCTTTTGCGCATCCCCGATTTAATCGCTCTAGCATTGAAGGCTGTGCCTTCAGCTGCTGAGGCCTTAAGTTCTGAAGTTCCTTCCCTATGCCTCTCCACCTCTCTTCCTCTCTTTCCTCCTTTGAAGACATTCCTTAAAACCTACCTCTTTGCCCAAGCTTTTGATCATCTGCCCTGATAACGCCTTATATGGCTCGGTGTCGTATTTCATTTGATAATGCTCCTGTGAAGTGCCTTGGGATGTTTTACTACATTCAAGGCGCATGTCTTTGTTCCATTAGACCATTGCTTTGTGAGCACTCCCTGGTGTTCATTTTTCTCCATGTTGGTGTATGTATGTGCTTGGCACTCTACTGTGACAGTGATGGGAAGAAATACATTAGGCATAGGAAATAACATCTGAAAATTTTCATCAAGTCCATTTTTTTTAATTTTAAAAGATTATATTTGGAAACTTACAATTAAAGGCACATTACCTTGTTAATAGTGGTAGAATCTCTAATACTGAAATACTGTAGTGATTGGTCAACCCCCAAATTATAGGTCCCAATCTTGAGGCTGCTATAGACTGAGTGTTTTGATCTGGTGCGGGAATAAAGGGAAGCGATGAAAAGAATAAAATACAACCCTTGATTTACTTTGTAAAGTTAAAAATGTGATGACCTGCTTAACTATGGAAAGCAAGTCTTAAGGTTGAGAGGTGTTGAGCCTGGATGAGGAGTAGGTATTGAGACTGTTTCTGTAAGGTTTTGAATTTCTCTTCAATTTTCAAAAGTTCCCACCTGATCTCTTTGTACTTGAATCCCAGTTGTGTCTGCTACCTTGTTAATCAGTGCCCCCACCATGAAACACCTCTAATGACTGACCAAACTTTCTTCGAGCTCAGTCATTAATTTACCATCTTTTCAAAAAAAAAATTATACTGGTTTTAATCAAAAGTATAAGTCAATACTTGGCGGAATGCAACGAGTAACGGTTGTTCTACTAAGATACAATCTTTGTTTTAGTCACTCCGTCACAACTGTAATACTATTTGTTAGAGCAAATTGTTCAGTGTTTTAAAATACCTTTTCTTTCTGCATGTGCATGCTTTGTAAGGTATCTCTGTAATGCCCTCCAGCCCTTGGAGTTATCTACGCTCCTCCAATTCTGGCCTGTTGAGCATCCTGGATTTTAATCCCTCCACCATTGGCAGCCATGCCTTCAGCTGTTGAAGCTCTATGCTCTGGAATTCCCACTCCAAACCTCTCCGCTGCTCTGCCTTTCTTTCCTGTTTTAAGACACTCCTTAAAACCCTAGCTTTCCGACCAAACTTTTGGTAATCTGCCCTATTATCTCCTTCATGTGACTCAGTATCAAGTTTTGTTTGTTAGCGCTCCTATGAAGCACCACGTTAAAGGCGTTGTATAAATACAAGTGGCCTACTGTGCCTACACATTGTTCACACAACCTTATTCTGATTTCTCACCTGCTGCCCCCCCCCCCCACCCCGACCATTGAATGATCTTTTTAAAAAAAATTAAAAGTGTGAATCAAGCTATCAAATTGCCAGTTTTAATCTCAGTTAGTATATTGGACCATTGGAGAATGCTGTGTGGTTTGTAAATAAATAATGATGAAAATGTATCTTATTGATCTTCAGGAAATAATCCAGTGTAACTTCTAAAACTGGCCATTCAATTGCTTCTTTAGGTATATTACAGGAAAGTTTCTGTGTTTAAAAAAAATACAGCGATTGCTGGAAGACCTCCTTTCAATGCTAATTTATTTTGATGTCATTTTAATATCAGTGGAATAAAAACAAACTGATATTTTGGATAACTACATTGGTATGGGAAATTATTAATGATTTTAAAATGAATCCTAAACCATTACATCCCAACCTTCATTGAAATTACAGAACTTGGGTTAAGCTCGCCACCATCATGCACATTCCTGTCCACACTTGCAAAACTTTCAAAAGTTTCCTGGGGGCATAACTCTGCATGTGTGCGCTTAATTGGTGGTAGAATTATGACTCAACAACAGCAATGTAACTGGGTAGCTCCCAGCCTCGGTGATATAACAACAGCCTAAAACTGTACCTTACTTGTTTATATGCTCAGTCTGTTGTTTTCTATGCTTCAATATAGGAAGAAGTTTTGGTATGAAAGCCCTACACTGGGATCACAACTGGTAAGAATAGTTATAGTAAAGAAACAAATGCGATTTACAACTAAGGACTGACATAGTATTTTTCTGAACAAAATAAAGTAGTTCTGTTCTTTGAGTCATGCAAGAAATCTGCTTGGTATGTTCATGTGGTTTCTCTAGTAGGGAAGAGATTCAATAGCACTCATCGATCCTCCAGCTGTTTATTGCCACCACCACCCCCGCCCCCGCTCCATTTTACGTCACCCCGCTGCCACCATCCGGCTCGTTGGGGTGGCGTAAAATTCTGGCCTTTATCTTTAGTCATTCAGGAAGCTTTTGCTTTTGATGCCCTTCCTTTTCTCTCTTGTGGGAACGTGTCTCGCCTGTACCCAAACTATCTCTTTGAAGCCTCACCCCCATTGCTCATTTACTGTTTTACATGGCAATCTTTATTCCAGTCCACCTGGGCCAGATCCCTTTTCAGATCGCTGAAATTAGGTTCCTCCAGTTGAGTATTTTCACATTTGATATTTCCTGGTCCTTTTCATAACTAAGCTAAACCTTAATAACATTGTGATCACTGTCACATGCTCTTCCATTGAAACATACTCCACTTGCCCCACTTCATTCCCAGAACTAGATCCAGCACGGTTTCCTTTCTAGTTGGCCCCCTAGAAACATATTGATCGAGATTTCTCTTGACAACTTTACAGGAATTCCTCTCCCTCTGTCCTTTTGCTGTAAATTTTCCCAGTCTATATTAGGGAAATTGAAGTTCCCCATTATCACTACCTTGAAGTTCTTGCATCTTTCTGCATTTTGCCTTCAACTTTGCTCCTCTACTTCCTACTACTGACCTATACTATACACCTAGCAGCAGACTAGCTTCTCTATTGTTCCTTAATTCTAATCAAATGGACTTTGTTTGAACCCTCATGTTAGTAGTGTACATCATCCCTTTCTAGTGCTGTAACAGTATCTTTGATTAATATTGTCACCCCTTCCTTTTTATCCCCTTCTGTATCTTTCCTGAATACATTGTAGCCAGGAATATTAAGTACTCATTCCTCCCCTTGTTTGGCCAAGGTTCATCCTGGTGCTGCTCCATCTGCCAAATTAGTTTAAATCCTCCAGCCAACCTGCTAGCACTAGTTAACCTATTAGGAAGGCAATAGGGTTTTAGGTTGTAATACTAGGACAGTGCAAAATAAAACGTAAACACTATGCTTGGCTACAAAATGCTTTAGCATGGCTGCACGTGGACTATTGTCAGGTTTTGGTCCGCACATAGAGTCATCGAGAGATACAGCACCGAAACAGGCCCTTTGGCCCACCGAGTCCTTGCCGACCATCAACCACCCATTTATACCCATTTGGGGCGGCACAGTGGCGCAGTGGTTAGCACCGCAGCCTCACAGCTCCAGGGACCCGGGTTCGATTCTGGGTACTGCCTGTGTGGAGTTTGCAAGTTCTCCCTGTGTCTGCGTGGGTTTCCTCCGGGTGCTCCGGTTTCCTCCCACATGCCAAAGACTTGCAGGTTGATAGGTTAATTGGCCATTAGCAATTGCCCCTAGTATAGGTAGGTGGTAGGGAAATATAGGGACATGTGGGGATGTGGTAGGAATATGGAATTAGTGTAGGATTAGTATAAATGGGTGGTTGATGGTCGGCACAGACTCGGTGGGCCGAAGGGCCTGTTTCAGTGCTGTATCTCTAAACTAAACTAAACTATACTAATCCCATATTAATCCCATTTTTCCCTCTCATATCCCCACCTTCCCTCAATTCTCCTACCACCTACCTACACTAGGGGCAGTTTTTTTTACAATGGCCAATTTACTTATCAACCATGATGTGAGATATCACACCTGGAGAAGGTGCAGAGGAGGGTAACCAAAATATCATCTTAGGAACTCTTACTTAGCAGAATTGGCTACAGGATTTGGGGTTTTCCTTTTAGAGGAACACCGATTTAGAGAGCCTGCAATTGAGAAAATGAAAATATTAGTTTCATTTGGATAGGTTTTTTGAAATGGATAGGGATGGACCACAAGTCATGTAAATAAAATTCTTTAGGCAAGTAATTATCTTAGATCAGGGGTCTGCAACTTTTGGCTCTGGAGCCATATGCAGCTCATTAAGGACTCATGCAGCTCCTGACCTTGATCAATCAAACCCATTTTGATGGTAATTAAATGCCTTGTTTAGTTTTCTTAAACTTTTATTAACATTTTACTTATGAGAAAGTATCATTCAATTAACTTTTTTTGTAAAAACCTTTAAAATGTAGTTGAAATGTGTCTCTTATTTTTCATTATTATTGGCATTTGAGTAACAGCATTACGGCACTTAAGATATTGCGTTTTTGACAAAAAATTTTAAAATTGCTTTTGTTATTAGCGGAGAAATGGCAGATGGAGTTTAATCCGGACAAATGTGAGAAGTATACAGTAAATGGCAGAACCCTTAGGAGTATTGACAGGCAGAGAGATTTGGGCGTACAGGTCCACAGGTCACTGAAAGTGGCAACGCAGGTGGATAAAGTAGTCAAGAAGGCATACGGCATGCTTGCCTTCATCGGTCGGGGCATAGAGTATAAAAATTGGCAGGTCCTGCAGCAGCTGTACAGAACTTTAGTTAGGCCATACTTAGAATATTGTGTGCAATTCTGGTCGCCACACGACCAGAAGGACGTGGAGGCTTTGAAGAGGGTACAGAAGAGGTTTACCAGGATATTGCCTGGTCTGAAGGGCATTAGCTATGAGGAGAGGTTGGATAAACTCGGATTGTTTTCACTGGAACAACGGAGGTGGAGGGGCGACATGATAGAGGTTTACAAAGTTATGAGCGGCATGGACAGAGTGGATAGTCAGAAGCTTTTTCCCCAGGGTGGAAGAGTCAGTTACTAGGGGACATAGGTTTAAGGTGAGAGGGGCAATGTTTAGAGGGGATGTGCGAGGCAAGTTCTTTACACAGAGGGTGGTGAGTGCCTGGAACTTGTTGCTGGGGGAGGTGGTGGAAGCAGGTACCATAGAGACGTTTAAGAGACATCTTGACAAATACATGAATAGGATGGGAATAGAGGGATACGGACCCCGGAAGTGCAGAAGGTTTTAGTTTAGACAGGCATCAAGATCGGCGCAGGCTTGGAGGGCCGAATGGCCTGGTCCTGTGCTGTACTGTTCTTTGTTGGTTTTGTACTGACCTCTATGTTAGATGTTAGTAAGTATTTCTTTTCAGAGAGTCCTCTCTCTCTCTCGAGCAGATTACAAAGCATTCAATGAGTATGGTTTTCACGCAGTCCTTTAAGAAGAAGGTAGATAAGTTCCCAGGGTATGGATGAGAAACTATAGTTTTCAGTGGACTGGACAAGGCTAAGGGGAGATTTACAGTTCAGTTTTAAAATGATGAAATGTTTGTTCTGGTCAGTAGGAAAGGACTGTTTCTATTTTCGGAGTTATAGAGTCATAGGGCTGAATTTTATGCCGCCCCAGCGGGTCAGTTGATGGCGTGGGGGCAGCATAAAATTCAGCGGCAGGCTCCGGGAAGCCTAACCGCCCCGCTTCCGCCTCTGGACAAGTTTATGGCGTCGGGCAAGGGGTGGGAAATGGCCCGCCCGCTGAGGCCAATCCTGGCCACTTAACGGCCCTTGCCTGCCTCCACGGGTATTTTGCCCATTGCAAGCACGCGTGCTGGGGACGTGAAAGGCCACTCAGCGATAGCTGCCAGCCTTTCCGCGCCCCAGGGTTGCCATGACAATCAGGCACAGGGTGCCCGAATGCGGGCCGCCCCTGCCTCCCAGCCCACCTCCTGGATCCAAGATGCCCCCCCTCCCCTCCCAAACGACCACTCCAGCCTCCCAGGGAAGGACCGATCCTCCTGGTGAGGCAACCTTAACTTACCTTCCCTCCAGGCTCCTTGGCGTCGGCTAGGTTGCAGTCTCAGCAGTGGCCACCGCTCCCGGTTGAGCTGCTGGGACTAAGAGCTGTCGGCCCGCTGATTGGCCGGCAGCTCACGGAGGCGGCACCTCCTCCCTCAAGTGGGTGGAAGTCCCACCTCGGGGCACTTAAAGCCCGGGGACCTGTAAAATGCAGGACGGATCCCTGGGCTAGGTGGAAGCGGGTTCACCACCGACTTTCACGTCGATGACGAATTCCCATCCATCTAAGGTAAAATTCAGCCCATAGAGTTATACAGTACAGAAACAGGCCCTTCGGCCCATTGTGTCTCTGCCAGCCATCAATCACCTATCTAGTCTAATCCTATTTTCCAGCATTTGGCCCATAGCCTTAAGGTCAGGCCTTTTCCCAGAAAAAGGGATCTATTGGCCCCTGTGTCCCGGAAAATTACTATGGGCTTGCTTGCCCCACTCGAGGGGTATGGGGTTACTTTCTCTTCAGACACAAAACCCTGATCACCTTCAGGAATCCTATTAAATTTTCCTGCAGTTGTTGTAGTAAGCCCCGTAGGTCTCACTCTTACTGCAGTTAAAGCTACAGCTTGCTCTGCAGTGCTTTCCATCACTTCACTGAGTGGCTGTGCCCTGATTAACCCTACAGGTTTTCCCTTTAGTTCCCCAGCAATCAGCTTTTAGATGCCCTGCTTTATTACAATGGAAGCAAAGGGGCAGGAGGTTTAGGGGGGATTTGAGGAAAAGAATTTTCACCCAGAGGGTGGTTGGAATCTGGAACACACAGCCTGAAGGGGTGCTGGAGGTCATGGTGACCTTAACAGCAACAGCTATCTATTCTGATCCCATTTTCCAACACTTGGCCCGTAGCCTTGTATGCTATGGCGTTTCAAGTGCTCACCTAAATACTACTTAAATGTTGAGGGTTCCTGCCTCTACCACCCCTTCAGGCAGTGTGTTCCAGATTCCAAGCACCCTCTGGGTGAAAAAAAAATTCTTCAAATCCCCTCTAAACTTCCTGCCCCTTACCTTAAATTGATGTCCCCTGGTTATTGACACTTTTGCTAAGGAAAATGTTTCTTCCTGTCTACCCTATCTACGCCCCTCATAATTTTGTATACTTCAATCAGGTCCCCCCTCAGCCTTCTTTGCTCTAAGGAAAACAACCCTAGCCTAGCCAAGCCAGTCTCTCTTCATAGCTGAAATGATCCAGTCCAGGCAACAGCCTGGTGAATCTTCTCTGCACCCTCTCCAGTGCAATCACATCCTTCCTATAGTGTAGCAACCAGAACTGTACACAGTACTCCATCTGTGGCCTAACTAGCATTTTATACAGCTCCATCATAACCTCCCTGCTCTTATATTCTTGTATGCCTTGGCTAATAAAGGCAAATATCCCATATGCCTTCATAACCACCTTATCTACCTGTGCTGCTGCCTTCAGTGATCTATGGACAAGTACACCAAGGTCCCTCTGTACTTCCTAGTTACAGAGAGTTGTCGATTTAAAACTTGTCACTGTGAAAGTAAGAAGGTAGGATAAATAATTTGTAAGAGTTTTGGAATACTTGGCGTCAGGGAGTAATTGAGGCAGAGACCATTATATTTTTTAAGGGAAGAGTAAATAAACATTTGAAACAAAGGAAAATACAGGGCAGCTAAGATGGGTACAGCAGCCGAGTCACAAGAGGCCCAATAAGGTGATTAAAAAAAAAACAATATTTTTTTATTACAGGCTTATTAGTGGCCCAGGGGCTCAGGGCTCCACAGGGAAACAGCTGTGTTTGGAATGATTCATGGGCACTGCAATCTCCAGGAGCTTTGCTTGTTCCTAGTCACTTGATAGATTAGATTATGAGATTAGAGATACAGCACTGAAACAGGCCCTTCGGCCCACCGAGTCTGTGCCGACCAGCAACCACCCATTTATACTAATCCTACACTAATCCCATATTCCTACCAAACATCCCCATCTGTCCCTATATTTCCCTACCACCTACCTATACTAGTGACAATTTATAATGGCCAATTTACCTACCAACCTGCAAGTCTTTTGGCTTTTAACTTACAACCTCAGATTCATTAGCACCTTAAACTCTGTTAAGTAAACATAGGCCTAGATCAGTGTGAATTTTGTTCCTTTAAAGTAACACATTTCTACCTAAGCAGTAGAATAATGTATTGTGCATTACATGATGTAACACTTCTGCATTAATAAAACGCAGCGATTTGAATGAGCAGTTAATCTGTATTTTTGATGGTATTTGTTGAATGAGAAATATTGGCCTGGATATGGGGAGAATGGTGATATGGGATTTTCCTCAAAATGCGAATGGATCACTTCATCGAAAGAGCAACAATGCACCACTGGAGAGTTGGACTTCATCATGTGCTGTAGTGGGGTTTAAGTCCACAAGTTTCTGATTTAGAAGCTAAAGCATTATTGACTGGTCCAAGTTGAAACCTTAGAACCTGAGTTGAGATCAAACTCACTGGATTTGGCCCAGTTTGGACCTACCTGGTTATTACTTGTTTAAAAAGTAGGATCTTATTTATCATTGTGATTTACAGTTGCTTGGTTCTATTTACTGTTTTTGTATAGCTTTACAAGCCCTCCAGTTTGGCGAATGTATTGAAACCTCAACGCAAGATGCAGAAGGAGGATACTTTCCGAATGAGAACACTCAATAATGTTCTTTATAAAGCAATCACAGAGCTGTTGAACAGTAATGAAGTCAACCCAGAAGTATATGACCACAAAGTTGAGCTATCCAAAGTATGTACAAATTTATCTTAATGTAGTGTTCTATCCAAAAGTGGAGTGCAGGAGAAGGATTCAATAGTGAAAGTTCATCAGTGTGCAATATTCTTGCATGCATTGGTGCTGAACTGTATTTTTTTTTAGAAGCAACATTGTACATGGTAATGTTGTAGGGCAAGAAGACCATCTAGTTATCATTCTGAACCTCCTATCAGGTTTCTTATCTGATTGTCGAAATAAAAGCTCTATTTCTTAATAGGAATTCATCCAGTATTTTATTTAAAACCTACCATGATTTTCTGTTCCATTACTCCCTTGCAACCCCCCCCCCCTCCCAAAACCCCAACTACCATCCTGTGGTAACCTGTTCCAAAGTACCATACGATACAAAAATATGCCTACGTTTCCACTTGTCCTATCACTTCCATCATTTTAATAGTGTCTCCTACAGGCCTGTGTCTGAAAGAACAACTTTGCTAAATTCAGATTTTCCATACCTGTCAAACTCTTTGCTGTATGACATGCCACCTGCAGAGAGTAAAGTCCCAAGGTGGACAACCTTTCCTCAACTCAGCCCTTTGAAATAAGCCTTGTAATCCTCATCTGTACCACATCTTTCCTGTAGTACAGAGACCAAAACCAATCGTTTATAATCCATCTGGAAACTCACCAAGGCCATATAAAATACAACACTGCATTTAGCTTACGGTTTACCCTCCTTGATGCACATTAAACATTTTACTTTCTTAACTGTTGAACATGGAAACAACAATTTGAACAATCTATTCTGCAGAAATATATACTTTATTCACTTCTTCCATCTAATCTTAGGTTGGATTCCATCTACCACCCTCTGCCCATTTTCCTAACCAAATGCAGGTGCCTTTGGATTATCTCCCATCCCATGGACATGCATTTGTGAAACAGCCAAATGCTTTCCTGAATCCAGGTAAATAACCTGCATTAAATCACTGTTAACAACTCTAGTGTATAACCTCTGCAAAGAAACCTGGTAAATTGATCAGACACAACTTACCCTTCTGACTCCATTACTGCTCCTTTTAATTAGACTCTGTCCTTCCATATGATCCCTTATGCTACCTTGATCAAAGTCTACAACACTCCCTCCACAGTCAAGGTAAAGTTCAAGTCTTTTTGAGTTGAGCTTTTGCCCCTTGCTCCTTTTTTTTTTAAAGCTAGGGGATCATATTTGCTACTTTTGAATTGGGATGCTACCCGGTTGCAATAAGCTCTGAAGGATATGGGTGAGAAGATTTGGAATTTCTTCGGTCAACTCTGTTAACACCCTTGGTGGAAATTGCTAGCGCTTGAAGCCTAAGGAGTTCTAGTCTGGTCTCTCCTTTACACACTTCCCTGTACTTAAGCATCTTTCTCCCTCGTTCTCATTACTTCCCTGTGGCTAAAATACAATGACTTCTAATTCTGCCACTTGCCAGTCTTCAGATACCATCTTCTATGCAAAGAAAACTTGATGTATTTAGGATGGCACATGGTGGATTGTTTTTAGTGCTGTGTGAAAATTCTACAAATTGATTTGGATATCTGCCTTCATGCTTCCTCAGCCTCTTGACTGAATATCAGTTGTCTCTTAACACTCAAATGTAACTTATTCTCATATATGTGAAAACAGGTGTCTTTATGGGTCCTTCCTGTTATGTGATTGTATTATTTGATTGTAACAAGAAATAAGTTGATTTAACAGGTGATTAGAATGAAATGAAAATTCTACAGTAGGAACAAAAGGTATGGGCTGGTAAGTGAGCTAGCAGTTACAGCTCAGAAATCGTCAAGAGAATTTTTCCCGTGAATTATATGTAGTGAGATTGCAAACATCTTTTATAAAGAATATGATTGATTTTGCTACAAATAACACGCAGCAAATCTTTTAGTTATCTTACAATAAAAGTGTAAGAAAATAAACAAAATCTGTGGGGAAAGTGCTATGGAAAATCTTCCCTTGGTTTTGATATTTTTAAAGTTATGAAATATGTAATCCAAAGAGTAGAACCTCTACTCTCTAGATTAAATATTTCATCCTTTGGTTTCTTAAAGAGAATTAGATGTTCTCTTATATGAAGTCAGAAAATTATTTGTGATGGTATAATAATACTGGATGATAACCCAGCTGCAATGATAGTAGGTTTTTAAACACCCTGAACTGACTCCTGGCAATCTAATAGTCAAGATCGAATCCACAGCTGTACAGAGTGCAACGGTGCATTGATATTGGGATGTGCTGCTGATCTTATAGGTTATGTTGACTGTGGATTTTTCGGCATGTCGAGCTTACTGGGTGGCAAGTGGTTCAGTGGAAAAAGATGACCATGTTCAGCAAGTCTTAGAAAAATATTCCCCTCGTGTCAGGTAAGTGTCATCACTTTTCTATTAAATAGTGCCCGATCATTACACTGGTGCTTAGATGTTAACTAAACCATATTTGGTATATCTATAGTTTTCAATGCAACATTCATAAAAACAGGATAATGAGAATTTACTGATTTAGAGGTGGACAAATTCCAATCAAGTCAAAATATATCTTTTTAAAATTTCCAGACACCTTCTCATTACCCAGCAAGTTATGGGCAGCGTTCCTCCAGTGGTCTTTGTTAAAGACCGTCAGCAAGCAGCGATAGCTGAGGTGGGCAGTAATCCTTGTGTTGAATTTCTGTGATGAAATGAAGTGCAAATAGAAAGCCTGCATGCCAACAAATGAGGCTTCATATATCGCTATACCTTTATAGTCTGTCCTGAGCAGAATAGGCTACAAGAACATGATGTATTTGTTGTGGACAGTTTGATAAGATAAGAAAATAAGAAAGATAAAAGTGAATTCATGTATATCTTTCTAATATACACCCTTTTAAAGCACACAGTATTAAAACAAATTTTACTTGCTGTTACAGGTAGAAAGGTTGTTAGAAATTGCCGATTATGGCTCTGAAGAAGAGGCTGTGGATATTGCACATGTTTGGAACTCAAAGCATTTTAGGTAACTGCCATTTATAACATTATAAACAATGCTGCAAATTTATTTCATCTTTTTAACAAAACTAAAGGAAGGACCAGGATATTGGTAACTAATGTCATGTATTTCTTCCATGCATGCCATGTTAACTCATACTCGCACAGATGGATTTTTGACAAGTTCAGCAGGTGTACTTGCAGTGAATCCCAACATGTGATATTATTTTGTCTGGGCACAATATTTGCATGCATTAAACTAGTTACCAGGTCATTTTAATCCATGTTGCACTATGCTGATAAAAGGAGAGCACTGTAGCAGTACAGCATTTAATTCTTGGAGAAAAGGAAAAAGGACTGAGAGCTTCCCAAAGAACCCATCTTCTATAGTGATAGAGCAGACTTGGCAATGGATTTATTTTTCTTTGTACCACGGGGGCATCTGTTGAGGATGTGTTTATTGCCTATCCCTGGATGTCCCAAATGTTTTTGCAAGTGAGTTGCTTGCTAGTGCCATTTCAGAGGGCATTTAAGAGTCAACCACATACTGTGGACTAGAGTCACAGACCATTTGGGTTATTAATTAATCAGTGAGTTCTTTCAACAATCCAACTGGCTTATCTGTTGTTTCTTTCTCTGGTGCTAGCCTACAAATAACCAAATCCAATGAATTTCATTCCATAACTTGCATGAATTTACAATCCATCAGTTGCTAATTCAGTCCCTTAACCAGTTGAAGGCCTGCAGCCTACAGCATCCCATTCCCCTGGTTGCAGTAGAAAGACCTTAAAGCGGGGAATGGGTGGGAGGGAATGCTGATTCAATCAGATGCAAATTTGAGAAAATAACATTTTGCAATACAGTATATGTGTAATTTGAGACCTGACATACAGTAAGTGTAGCATGTTTGGGAGGAACAGGAACTTTGGACCTGTGGTTCCCAAAGGCCTCCATCACTGGGGTTTTCTTGGTATTATGTCTGGGTCTCTTATAGACGAATTGATAGAGATTGATTGCTATGGTTAGTCAACTCCATTATCATTGTATCATGTGGCTACTGGGGTGGTGATAGGTGAACTAGATGGACCTTAGCCTATTTTTATCTCTCATTTACTATGCACAGGAACGCATGATTGAAAAAAAAATTGAATTCTCTCTATCACCATGTCAGAAATGTGTTTTTTTTTCCCATTGTAGACAAGCTCCTCCAGACCCTGCTTTGAAGCCTACGTCTCAAGAATCTACTCCAGTCTTGTCAGACTTGCCTCCATCATCTCCTGAAGTGGATCTTTTTGGTATTGATCATGACTTACTGAACAGACAAATATTGGAATACAAAAAGAAAAGTAAAAAGTTATTGGAAACAAATAATTCTATGTTGTCAGAACAGCACCAGGAGCAACTAGCTTATCTTAAAAAACTAAAGAGAATGAAGAAGAAAAAATCCATGAACAAGCTTGATGATATCACACCTGAGATATACTTGTTAGAAAAATACAACATGGACTCTGCGTCACCTGACACATTCTCAGAAAGAGATGAACTGAAAGAAATGAATGAGGAAGTGAAAGAACTCGAAGAGGAGGAGGAAGATCCAAGAAATCAATTGAAAACTCCAAAAGAGACATAATTATTAGTGTGTTTGTTCCATTTCTCACTTTGCAATTTGTAATTAAATTTCTGTTCTTTAGTGCTGAGCTTTGCTTTTTTAAAAAAAAAACCCTTCACCTTCCCTAGGTTCCCTTTTTATGAAAAGGTACGTGTTGTGATTCTTCACATGGCAATCATTCTCCAATTCCAACTATTACTGCTTGTTAGTCATCTGAAAACTCCGTCAGAACTCCTCGGGTGTTGAGTAGTGGTGTGCATTGATGTTCCATCTTATTTTGCTGCAGAAGGTATGATGCAAGTTCATGTGTGCAGCTTGGCCTAGCAATATTGAAGTTGCAGTCCATCTAGCTGGTCCTAAAGTTCAAAATGTACTATACTACTCAGTTTGTTATAGCTTTCTCATGCCCCTCTTTCACCAAAGAAAGTAATAGTTACTGAGTCCAGCTGTCGGGGAGAAATTGAGGTCTATTGAGCATGGTAACCCTAGTGTTGGTTATCACTTGATTTCCCCACCCACTTTGAATTTCTTTTCCTTGGGTGTTCTTTCAGTTACTGTCATACTTGGAGGGTGGGGGGGATGTGTACTGCAAGAGCCATTTTTATTGATGATGTGCTTGTTTTAAAAGATTACAATAATGCTTCAAATTTATATTCCACTGTAGGATTAATTGTTTCCACTGTGACAGCACCAGATCATCAAGTTTGATTTCCTGACTTCCATTTGTTTCTTTGGACTAAAAATGCTATAACTGTTATAGGATGAGGAATTATAGTATACCATTCTTCATTGTCTTTGAAAATAGATGGTCTATGCAAACAACTAGTAGCCAACATTTGAGAACAGTCAGCTATTACCCCTTATTGTCTGCTTAAGATGGATAATTGTTAGTGAAAGGGCTAACTAGATGGACTGAATATTCTCTCTCCCCTTCAGTATCATTTTTTTAAGTTATTTGAATTCATTCAGTGTTTAAAAAGATTTATAGAAACTTTTTTTAAAGAAAACTATTTACTCCACTTTTACATCCCTCCCACCAATCCCCACACCCTGCCACCACCTTCCTGAAAGTGGCAGCTCATGTTGGATACAGCCCTCGTAATCTTGGCGTCTTGTAAACTTGGGCTCTGAGTCAAAAATGTGAGGATTCAGGAGCATCTCTGCAACTTGACCACAATCTAGGCTGACACTGCTGTATTGAGGAAGGACTGCATTGTCATTGTTGCACTTTTTCCAAAGAGGATCAGGGATATCTCCCATTGACCTGACATTCGTCCCTCAACCAGCACTACTCGAACTGATTAATAGTAGTTTGTGGGACCTTTTAAATGCCTGCAAATTGGCTACTACATTTGCCTAGAAAAGTAAAAAATCTCTTCTGCACCTTCTCAAGGACCCTCACATCCTTTCTAAAATGTGGTAACCAGATTGTGGTCTAACCAGAGCTTTATAAAGGTTCAGCATAACTTCCTGCTTTTGTACCTCTAGTTATGAAGCCCAAGATCCCGTATGCTTTGCCAACCATTCTCTCATTATGTCCTGCCACCTTCAAAGATCGATGCACATGCATCCCCAGCTCACTCTTTCTCTTGTGCCATTACGTCTATATTGCCTCTCCCTATCCCTTCTGCCAAAATGCATCACCTCACACTTCTCTATTAAATTCCATCTGCCACTTGTCTGCCCATTCTGCCAGCCTATGTCCTGTGTTATCCAACTGTTTTTTTTGGGGGGAAATCTGTACTGTGTCTTTAAGTCAGCAAAGGATAAGTACAGCTTTAAGAACAAGCCAGCCTCAGGAGTTAGAAATGGTGCATTTTGGTTGCTGTTGGATACAACCCTACAGAGTGGAAGAACCAGCCATCTTCAAATGTGCATCGTGTTTGCCTTGGATCCAGCCACTCAGAGACTGAGAATCAATTATACAATGTTGCAATTAAATTTTAAACTGGCTTCTAGTGGAGATAGACTGTTCTAACACAGACAGCCGGACCAGCATGAACGGCACAGAGATCTCTGATCATTTAAACTGAAGGAAGGGAAGTTAGACTGACAATCTTTTATCCCTCAAATTCTGAAGCCAAATTGATTCATTGAAAAGTGTTTGCGAGTGACTGATCAATGGTGGTCATCGCTGGATGAACGAGGAATTGAAGCTTCGGATGTTAGACATTATTATTCCCATCGGACGGTTGTGAGGACTTCAAGCAACCTTGGACTGTTTCACATTGGAAGATTCCACTTCAGGAGCGTAAATCTTCACGGACTTTATTGTATGTATTTTATTTTAAATGTTTATATCTTAGTGTTTAACTGTTTAATTAGAAAAGATTTAATAATTTATTGCTAAAGACACCTGGTTTGGTTCGCCTCATGCGGGCGGTTAATAGATGGTTCAATTCGGCTATGGTTTTCTTTAATTTGGAAAGTTTAAAGTGATATGTTAGGTGATCTGTGACGGGATGCGACTGAATTGATAGTGCATTTCTCCCACCGCAATCAGAATCATATATTTTGATTGGGGACTTTGTCCTGAGCGGTCGAACGTAACACCTGTTAGTCATTATAAAAGGGATTCCTTCTTCCATTCTGACCTAGTTAGACATGTTTTGATCATGTAAACCATTAATTTCAGCCCACATGTACCAACTTATCAAGCAGTGAGGCCTGTCTCCTTTTCTCACTTGACTTAGAAGGTAAAACCTGTTTGGAGCCTGGTAGCCAAGCAGGGATTAGCATTTTTAGTATCATAGTACAAACTTGGGTGGGATGGAAAAATCATATATCATTCTACATCCCTTGCATGGGTTTGAGCACCTGGACAGGATTCAAGAGCAACATTTCAGTAACAGAAGATTTGACACTGGCTCAGGAAATAAATGTTGGCCATTCCTGATCCATATTGGCCATTGTAAATTTCCCCTACCACCTACCTATACTAGGGGCATATAAGGACAGGTGGGGATGTGGTAGGAATATGGGATTAGTGTAGGATTAGTATAAATGGGTGGTTGATGGTCGGCACAGACTCGGTGGGCCGAAGGTCCTGTTTCAGTGCTGTATCTCTAAATAGAAAACTATAGAAATATGCAGCCCAAAAAGTGATTAGAACAGATGTGAAACAGTCAACCTATTTAGCTGAAGGTAAGGTTCTGACTGTATAAGCCACATGTCAATAAAGTACAATATATTATACTGAAAATACAGTATTTTCTGTACTGCACTGAACTATTTACCTGAGATTGTGATCCACGGAGGAAGATGGGAGATCGGGAATTCATGAGACTCACCAGATGTAGGCGAGTTTAGTTTTTTTTTATAGTAGTATAGTAGCACTGAACTTTGAGATTTTTAGTCTAATAACTAATTTAAGTATCTTATTTATAATATGGATAGTTTTATTTACAAGAGGGTAAAAACAGTTGGCCATTTTCTTGGGGGTTCTTCCAATCAGTTGCTGTAACTTTGGTGGAAACCCCATATGCCCAGGATTTAGAGGTTGCTATTCCAAACTTACAGTAGCTGATCAGGAAAACCCCTGAAGAAATTGCTGGAGGTTTTCCCTGTCCCTCTTCTGTACTGGTAAATCAAGGCAAAACTACTACACTGCCAGTAAGGAGTGGAATGAATGAATGAGAAGGCTTTGACTGGTTAGTCTCCCTTCACAATTATTTCCATTGGAGTAAGAAAGCAAAGCCATGGATCCTATCTGACATTTTCAACTTTTGAAAACCCACCAAAAGTGAGTTGCTGAAAAGTTCAATTATGTAAAATTGAACTACCTATAGTGGCAAATGGAATCCAAATTATGTGTTCATTCTGCTTCCAATTGATAGCTTAACCACAAATGAGTCAAAAAAGTGGCGTGGCCTGCCATTTCAATTTACCACCCTGCTGTTGTACCCACATTTCTATCCTGGGCCTGCTGCATTGTTCCAGTGAAGATCAATGCAAGCTCGAAGAACAACACCTTGTTTTCCGAATAGGCACTCTACAGCCTTCTGGACTCAACTTGATAAATACTGTGGCTACAATAGCAGATCAGACTGGGCATTCTGCAGCAAGTAACCCACCTGATCCCCCAAAGCCTGCCCACCACCTACAAGACTCAAGTCAGGGGTGTGATGGAATATTCTCCATTTGCCTAGATGAGTGTGGCTCCTACAACACTCAGGAAGCTCCATCATCCAGGACAAATAACCCGCTTAATTGGCACCCCATTTACCAGCTTAAACATTCACTCCCTCCACCACTGATCGACAGTGGCAGCAGTGTGTACCATATACAAGATGCACTGCAGCAACTCACCACACCTCCTTCAACTGCATCTTCCAAACCCATGACCTCTTCCACCTGGAAGGACAATAAGAGCAGATGCATGGGAAGACCACAACCTGCAAGTTCCCCTCCAAGTCTCACTAGCCATTGATTCCATTTCCCACCTGGCCACTGTTTTCAGCTGAACCTGAAAGTTCACAATCTCCGTATTAGTAGGTTATTCTAATGCCCCCTTCTGTCTTTTTGCTAGCTTTTTGAAGTCGGGCAGATAATATAGAAAGCAAGATAAATGCAAAGCCTAGATGAAGAAAGCTATAAAGCTAATTTGGAAATATATTGCCGTTCCTTCACTATCGCTGGGTCAAAATCCTGGAACTCCATCCCTAACAGCACTGTGGACGTACCTGCACCAGATGGACTGCAGTGGTTCAAGAAGGCAGCTCACTATCACCTTCTCAAGGGCAATTAGGAATGGGCAAGAAATGCTGGCCTTGCTAGCAATACCCGCATCCAATGAAAGAAAAAAACTCATAATTGGGTCTTAAAGGCAGATGTTATAAATTGCACATATGGTGCAGAGCTTTGTGTGCTAGGAGCACGTAGCCAGAAATCAGGCAAATCCTGCCGACAAGGATCTGCAATCAAAATCATTAGCTAATTTGTCGAATCTGATGTATTTTTGGATTATGTTCAAGTGCAGCAGTATGTAGAGAGCTAGAAGGATCCGAGGATAGATCCTTGGGAGACTCCAGAGCTAATAGTGTGGAAATAGGAAGAGAAGCCATAGCAGGGGTTTCTCTGGCTATGACAATAGATAAGAATGGAACCAGGCAAGGGCCATTTAGCTGGACAACCGAATCAAAGCTGCCTTGAGGTCATCTTGTAGTACTGCTAGAAGGCAGGTCTCGAGATTGTATCTGCAACTAATGAATCCATGCCTGTGTACATTGTACTGCATGATGATAAAGTGCATACTCAAATGCTCTTTCCATCTTTGCAGAATTTCTTCTTGAGTTGGACATTTGTTGCTATTAACCTTGTTTATAACACTAACCCTGTATGATTTTCAGTTTTGGATTGGAATGTTTGGTAGCTTTACATGCATGTTTCTAGATCTTTACATGCTGCTGCTCAGGGACAAAATCGGGAAATGCATCAGATTCCATAAATACGCCAATGACATCCAGGTTTATATCATCACCACCTCTCTCGACCCCTACACTACCCCTAATTTGTCATGCTTGTTTGACATCCAGAAATATTCTCCAATTCAATATTGGGAAGACCAAAGCCATTACCTTTGTCTTCCCACAAATTTTGTTTACTGGCCATTGATTCCATTCCCCACTTGGCCACTGTTTTCAGCTGAACCTGACTGTTCACAATCTCCGTATTAGTAGTTATTCTAATGCCGGCCTTCTGTCTTTTTGCTAAATTTTTGAAGTTGGGCAGATAATATAGAAAGTCTAGATGGAGAAAGCTATAAAAAGGGTGTTAATGGTCAAGGAGACTATAAAAGAAAACAATCAAAAAAATTTTAAGTGCCAAGTAGATATTCCATTTAATTCCTCCCAGGATCCCCACCATCTTAGATGGCAGTGTACAGCCAATTCTGTTCCGTCCACATGACACTAAGAGGAGGTTGAGTACATTGGAAAGATTGAAGGTTAAGGGTTTTGACAAAGTTCCACCTATAATGCTGAAGGCCTGTACACCAAAATAAGATGATTCCTAATACTTCTGCATCAGCTAAGTTATGACAGTAAAACAACACTAGCATCTACTCAACTGAGAAGAAAATTGCCCAGATATGCACCATTCACAAAAGGTGAGACAACTATGAGCCAGTTACTGAAGCAAAGGAGGTTAAGGGGAGATTTGATAGAGGTCTACAAGATTATGACATGCTTAGATAGAAAAAGAAAAATTGATCCCATTAACTGATGGTACAAGGACTAAGAGACACGGATTGAAGGTTTTGGGCAAGAGATGCAGGGGAAATGTGAGGAAGAAATTTTTTTACGCAGCGTGTGGTAATGGCCTGGAACTTTCCCACGAGGGTAGTAGAAGCAGAGACAATGATTTCAAATACAAATTGGATGGGCACTTGAAGGATATAAACTTGCAGGTGTACGGGGATCGAGTGGGGGGTGGGGTGGGGTGGGACTGACTGGATTGCTCTGCAGAGAGCCAGCATGGACTGGATAGGTCAAATGGCTGCCTCCTTTGCTGTAAATGACTGAGAAATGGAGCTGTTCACCAATGCTCTGACAGTATTCAGCTCCATTCTCAACTCCTCCAATAATGAAGCAGCTCATTTTAGCCTACAGCAGTACCTGGACAACATTCAGGATTGAGTAACATTCATGGTGCATGAGTGCTCAACCAGCTGACCTACAAAGACACCAGCATCACAGAGTTCCCCTGCATCAATATCCTCTGAGTCACTAGTCACCAAAAGCTTGCCTCTCAGGATCTTATATGTTTCAATCAAGTCACCTCTTACTCTCCTAAACTCCAGAGGATACAATGCTTCCTGCCTCCACTCCTGAACAGCCAAGCTCTAATTTTAAGATTATGTCCCCTTGTTCTCCCCTTGCTCCACCAGAGGAAATAGTTTCTATCTGCACGTTATCATCTGAATCATTTATATCACCCAATGTCATCTTAAATACCTCAATTAAATCACCCCATAATTTTCTATACTCAAGGGAATACAAGCCTATTCTATGCAACCCTTTTTAAGCCATAATGTAGCCTTTTTAGCCCCAGTATCATTCTGATAAATCTGCACTCCACCCCCTCCAAGGTCAATATATTCATTCTGAGATGTGGTTACCAGAACTGAATGCATTACTCTACCTGGAGTCTAACCAGAGCTTTACAGAACTGTAAATAACTTCCACCCCTTTGTAGTCCAATGCTCTTGAGAAAAAGGACAATATTCCATTAGCATTTTAAATTCTTTTTTGTATCTAGGCAGTAGTGATTTCTGTACTTGGATCCCTAAATCTCTCTGCTCCTCCACAGTTCCGAGCTTCTTAGCAAATCTTTCATAGGTCTAAAGTGGATGATCTCATGCAGTTTTGCCCATTCACTTAATCTGTCAATGTCCGTTTGCAACTTTATGCTCACATCTACACTATTTATTGTGCCACCTAACTTGGTGTTGTCAGCAAACTTGAATATATGGCTCGCGATCTGTACAGATTCTGTGGGACACCACTAGTCACATACGAACATACGAATTAGGAGCAGAAGTAGGCCATTCGGCTCCTCTAGCCTGCTCCGCCATTCAATAAGATCATGGCTATTCTGTTTGTGTTTCGACTTACACGCTCCCATCTACCCCCGATAACCTTTGATTCCCTTGCCTAAAAAGAATTTACCTACCTCTGCCTTAAAAATATTCAATGTCCCTGCCCCACCACCTTCTGAGTCAGAGTTCCAAGGTCGCACAACCCTCTAAGAGAAAAGGAGGAGGTATTGGGTGTCTTGCAAAGCATTAAGGTAGATAAGTCCCCAGGGCCTGATGGGATCTACCTAGAATACTGAGGGAGGCAAGGGAAGAAATTGCTGGGGCCTTGACAGAAATCTTTGCATCCTCATTGGCTACAGGTAAGGTCCCAGAGGACTGGAGAATAGCCAATGTTGTGCCATTGTTTAAGAAGGGTGGCAAGGATAATCCAGGAAATTATAGGCCGGTGAGCCTTACGTCAGTGGTAGGGAAACTATTGGAGAGGATTCTTCGGGACAGGATTTACTCCCATTTGAAAACAAACGAACTTATTAGCGAGAGACAGCATGGTTTTGTGAAGGGGAGGTCGTGTCTTACTAATTTGATTGAGTTTTTTGAGGAAGTGACGAAGATGATTGATGAAGGAAGGGCAGCGGATGTTATCTATATGGACTTTAGTAAAGCCTTTGACAAGGTCCCGCATGGCAGACTGGTACAAAAGGTGAAGTCACACGGGATCAGAGGTGAGCTGGCAAGATGGATACAGAACTGGCTTGGTCATAGAAGACAGAGGGTATCAGTGGATGGGTGTTTTTCTGAATGGAGGGATGTGACTAGTGGTGTTCCGCAGGGATCAGTGCTGGGACCTTTGCTGTTTGTAGTATATATAAATGATTTGGAGGGAAATGTAGCTGGTCTGATTAGTAAGTTTGCGGACGACACAAAAGTTGGTGGAGTTGCGGATAATGATGAGGATTGTCAGAGGACACAGCAGGATATAGATCGGTTGGAGACTTGGGTGGAGAAATGGCAGATGGAGTTTAATCCGGACAAATGTGAGGTAATGCATTTTGGAAGGTCTAATGCAGGTGGGAGGTATACAGTAAATGGCAGAACCCTTAGGAGTATTGACAGGCAGAGAGATCTGGGCGTACAGGTCTACAGGTCACTGAAAGTGGCAATGCAGGTGGATAAGGTAGTCAAGAAGGCATACGGCATGCTTGCCTTCATCGGTCGGGGCATAGAGTATAAAAATTGGCAAGTCATGTTGCAGCTGTACAGAACCTTAGTTAGGCCACACTTAGAATATTGCGTGCGATTCTGGTCGCCACACTACCAGAAGGACGTGGAGGCTTTGGAGAGGGTACAGAGGAGGTTTACCAGGATGTTGCCTGGTCTTGAGGGCGTTAGCTATGAGGAGAGGTTGGAAAAACTCGGATTGTTTTCACTGGAACGACGGAGGTGGAGGGGCGACATGATAGAGGTTTACAAAGTTATGAGCGGCATGCACAGAGTGGATAGTCAGAAGCTTTTTCCCAGGGTGGAAATGTCAGTTACTAGGGGACATAGGTTTGATGTGCGAGGCAAGTTCTTTACACAGAGGGTGGTGAGTGCCTGGAACTTGCTGCCAGGGGAGGTGGTGGAAACAGATACGATAGCGACATTTAAGAGACATCTTGACAAATACATGAATAGGAAGGGAATAGAGGGATATGGGCCCCGGAAGTGCAGAAGGTGTTAGTTTAGGCAGGCATCAAGATCGGCGCAGGCTTGGAGGGCCGAATGGCCTGTTCCTGTGCTGTACTGTTCTTTATTCATTTCTGTCCTAAAAGGATGACCTCTAATTTTAAAAAGTGCCCCCTAGTTCTGGACTCACCCACAAGAGGAAACATCCCCTCCACATTCAGCCTGTCAAGACCATTCAGGATCTTATAAACTTCAATCAAGTCTCCCCTCACTCTTGTAAACTCCAATGAAAACAAGCCCAGTCTGTCCAACCTGCCCTCATAAGACAACCCGCTCATTCTAGGTATCAATCTGAACTGCCTCCAATGCATTCACATCCTTCTTTAAATAAGGAGACCAAAAGTGCACGTAGTGTTCAGGATGTGATCTCACCAATGCCCTGTATAACTGAAGCATAACATCCTTACTTTTATTTTCAATTCCTCTCATAGCGAAGGATAGCATTCCATTAGCCTTCTTTGTTACTTGCTGTACCTGCGTACTAACCTTTTGTGACTCATGCACTCGAACACTTAGATCCCTGTGCACCTTGGAATTCTGCAGTTGTTCGCCATTTAAGTAATACTCTGCTTTTTTTATTCTTTCTGCCAAAGTGAACAACTTCACATTTTCCCACATTATACTCCATCTGCCAGATTTTTGCCCACTCACTCAGCCTATCTATATCAGTCTGCAACCTCTTTCTGTCCTCTTCACAACATACTTTCCTGCCTATCTTTGTGTCATCTGCAGATTTAACTACTATGCCGTCGCTCCCCTCATCTAAGTCATTGATATAAATTGTAAAAAGTTGAGGCCCCAGCACAGATCCCTGCGGGACTCCACTCATCACATCCTGCCAATCAGAAAAGAACCCATTTATGCATACACTCTGCTTTCTGGCAGAAAGCAATCTTCCATCCATGCTAATATGTTACCCCCTACACCATGAGCTCCTACTTTGTGCAATAACTTTTGATGTGGCACCTTGTCAAATGCCTTCTGGAAATCCAAGTACAGTATGCCAACGGGCTCCCCTTTATCCACGGCACATTTTATTCCTTCAAACAACTCCAATAAATTGGTTAAGCATGATTTCCCTTTCACAAAGTCATGCTGACTATTCCCGATTACCTTGAGCTTTTCTAAGTGCCCAGCTATAGCCTCCTTAATCGATTCTAACACCTTCCCCACAACATACGTCAAGATAACTGGCCTATAGTTCCCTGTTTTCTGCCTCCGTCCCTTCTTGAGGGGTTATGTTTGCCACTTTCCAGTCTGATGGAACCTTTCCAGAATCTTGTGAATTTTGAAAAATAAACACCAACGCATCTACTACCTCATTAGCCACCTCTTTTAAAACCCTAGGATGAAACCCATCAGGACCCGGGGAGTTGTCGGCCCGCAGCTCCAACAGTTTGCTCAGTACCGCTTCCCTGGTGATTGTAATTTCACCAAGTTCCTCTCTTCCTTCCACCTCCTGATGTCCAGCTATTACTGGAATGTTTTTTGCATCCTCTGTAGTGAAGATGGAAGCAAAATATTTATTCATTTCATCCACCATTTCCGTATTATCTACTATTAACTTCCCATTCTCACTCTCTAGAGGACCAACACTCACTTTACTTACTCTTTTCCTTTTTAAATACTTTTCCCCCCCAAAATATACTTTATTCATAAAATTTGCAAAAATACATTACAAAACAGTTCAAATTTCACATTTCGGGAAGTATAATAGAGATCAGATTTCTTCGATACAGAAAACATGAAGTGCCTCACAATTCTTGCCATTCCATTTTAAATACACTGTAGATTGGCATTACATGCGTTATGACTGACCACTCCAGTCAAAGCCCCCAATCAGAATATACGATTCTAATTGTGGTGGGAGAAACGCACTGTTAACTCAATCCAGTCCCGCCACAGATCAGCTATCCTAACATTTTCAAACCTTCCAAATTAAAGAAAGACCCAGCCAAATTGTACCATCTATTAACCCCCGAATGAGGCTAACCAAACCAGGTGTTTGTAAATCAACAAATTAACTGTTTAATTAGAGAAACTAAATTCTTAAACACTACTAAGATATAAACAACATTTAAAATAGAAAAAATTAGAGTCCTTGCAGATTTACACTCCTGCTGAATGTGGAACAGTCCAAGGTTGTTTGAAGTTTTCACAGCCGTCCGATGGGGGCAAAAATGTTCTTCAACAGTAGAACAGGCCCTAGTCTAATTCAGAAGTCAGAGTAGTTGCTCCTTCTCCAGCGATGAATTTCAACAATTAACAACTTGCAAACACTTTTTAATGAATCAATTTGGCTTTAGAATTTTTGAGGGATAAAAGATTATCACAGTCTAACTTCCCTTCCTTCAGTTTAAATTACCAGAGATCTCTGTTTTGGCTTGACCTTTTAGAATTTTGAGAGAGAATAATAAATAACAGACTAAATTCTCTTCCTTCAGTTTAAATGGTCTGACAGCACCCGAAAGGAGCACTAACACACAGCTGTTTCTCAGTTAGAACAGTCTGTCTCAACTAAAGCCAGTTTTTCAGTTAGTTTCAAATGTCATTTGGCAACAATGTATCTTTCAATGCTCAGTCCAAATGGCTGTATTCCGGGCAACGAGAATGCTCTCTTTGAATCACAGTCTCTCCAAATGGCTGTCTTCCAGGCAACAACAATGCATTCCTTGACTCAGCTTCTGCATTCTTCCTGAAAAAAAACTGCAGGATCATAACACATAGAAAAAAACATATTTGGTGCATACAGCCCAAGGGGTTTTACATGGGTTCCAGACCCTCAGTACACTATGGTGGGAGGACCTTAACAGTGGCCTTTCCCCATTGAGCCTTTGCGGTGGCTGCCCCAAGCTTTAGTGTGTCCCTCAGCTTGTAGTCCTGGACCTTTGGAATGTGCCAGTCTGCAACAATCGGTCATGGACAACTCTTTGCTCTGGAAGACCAGCAAGTTTCAGGCAGACCAAAGTGCATCCTTCACCGAGTTGATGGTCCTCCAGCAACTGGTGATGTTTATCTCGGTGTGCGTCCCTGGGAACAGCCCGTAGAGCACAGAGTCCTGTGTTACAGAGCTACTCGGGATGAACCTCAACAAAAACTACTGCACCTCTTCCCAGACATGCTTTGCAAAGGCACATTCCAGAAGGAGGTGGGCAACAGTCTCTTCCCCACCACAGCCACCTCGAGGGCAGGGTGCAGAGGCGGTGAGACTCTGGGCGTGCAGGAAGGATCTGACAGGGAGGGCCCTTCTCACCACCAGCCAAGCTATGTCTTGGTGCTTGTTTGAAAGTTCTGGCCATGAAGCATTCTGCCAAGTGAGTTTGACAGTCTGCTCGGGGAACCATTTGACAGGATCCACCATCTCCTTTTCCTGTAGGGTCTTGAGCACATTCCGTGCAGACCACTGATAGATTGGTGGTCAAAGGTGTTTTTCTGCACAGACTTTTCCATGAAGGATAGGTGGTACGGCACAGTCCAACTGGATGGAGTGTTCCACGACAATGAGAACAGACCATCCTTCGCAACACCTTGGTGCTTTTTATTTTTAAATACCTGTAGAAACTCTTGCTATCCGTTTTTTACATTTCTAGCTAGTTGCTTCTCATACTCTAATTTCTTTCTCCTCATTAACCTTTAAGTCATTGTCTGCCGTTCTTGATATTCTGACCAATCATCTGACCTGCCACTCATCTTTGTGCAATGATATGCTTCTTCCTTAGATTTGATGCTTTCCTTAATTTCTTTAAGTTAACTACGGATGGTGAGTCCTTCCCTTAGAGTTTTTCTTTATAGTAGGAATATACTTATCCTGAGTATTCTGAAGTATCCCCTTAAATGTCTGCCATTGCTTCTCTATTGATCCATTACCTAGCCTAGTAACCCAGTTCACTTCAACAAGCTCAGCTTTCATGCCCACATAGTTGCC
The DNA here is from genome assembly GCF_036365525.1 of Heterodontus francisci. Taxonomy (NCBI): domain Eukaryota; kingdom Metazoa; phylum Chordata; class Chondrichthyes; order Heterodontiformes; family Heterodontidae; genus Heterodontus; species Heterodontus francisci. The sequence goes on from NC_090372.1 coordinate 41,365,016, forward strand.
CTTATTTAGGTTTAAAATATTAGTCTTAGACTCACTCCTCTCTCTTTCAAACTGGATGTAAAATTCAATCATATTGTGGTTGCTGCTACCTAGAGGTGCCTTTACTCTGATATTAGTTAATCCTGTCACATTACACAATACCAAATCTAATATGACCTGCTCTCTGGTTGTTTCCAGAACGTGCTGCTCTAAGAAACTATCTCAAAGCATTCTGTGAACTCCTCATCCAGGCTATTATTGCCAATTAGATTTTTCCATTTATAATTAGATTAAAATCACCCATGATTATTGCTGTCCCTTTATCACAAGCACCCAATATTTCTTCTTGTACATTTTCTCCTACATTATGGTTACTATTAGGGAGCTTGTAGACCATTCCCACTAGAAACAGGAGCAGGAGTAGGCCATTCGACCCTTGGGGCCTGCTCCGCCATTCAAAAAAGATCATGGCTGATCGTCTAATTCAGTACCCTGTTCCTGCTTTCTCCCCATATCTCTTGATCCCTTTGGCATTAAGAAATAGATCTATCTCCTTCTTGAATATATTTAATAACATGGCCTCCACTGCTTTCTGCGGTAGAGAATTCCACAGGTTCACCACCCTCTGAGTGAAGAAATTTCTCCTCATCTCGGTTCTAAATGTCCTGAGACTGTGACATCGGGAACATCCTTCCTGCATCTAGCCTGTCTAGTCCTGTTAGAATTTTATAGGTTTCTATGAAATCCCTCTCCTAAACTCGAGTGAATATAGAACTAGTTGACCCAATCTCTCCTCATACATCAATCCTGCCATCCCAGTAATCAGCCTAGTAAATCTTCTGCCATGCATTTGCCCACTCACCCAACTTGTCCAAATCACATTGGAGCCTCCTTGCATCCTCCTCACAGCTCGCATTCCCCCCAGCTTTGTGTCATCTGCAAACTTGGAAATGTTACATTTAGTTCCCTCACCCAAGTCATTAATATATATTGTGACTGGCTGGGGCCCAAGCACTGATCCCTGCAGTACCCCACTAGTCACTGCCTTCCATCTTGAAAAAGACCCAATATTCCTAATCTCTGTTTCCTGTCTGTCAACCAATTCTCAATCCATGCCAGTATATTGCCCCCAATCACATGCGCATTAATTTTGCACACTAGCCTCTTATGTGGGACCTTATCAAAAGCCTTCTGAAAATCCAAATACGCCACATCCGCTGGTTCTTCCTTATCTATTCTACTAGTTACATCCTCAAAAAACTCCAGTAGATTTGCTAAGCATGATTTTCCCTTTCGTAAACCCATGCTGACTTTGTCCAATCCCATTTATGCTTTCCAGGTGTTCTGCTATCACATCCTTTATAATAGACTCTAGCATTTTCCCCACTACTGATGTAAGGCTAACTGGTCTGTAATTCTCTGATTTTTCTCTCCCTCCTTTTTTAAATAGTAGGGTAACAATGCCACCCTCCAATCTGTAGGAACTGCTCCAGAGTCTGCAGAATTTTGGAAGATGACTACCAATGCATCCACTATTTCCAAGGCCACTTCCTGTAGTACTCTGGGATATAGATTATCAGGCCCTGGGGATTTGTCAGCCTTTAACCCTATTAATTTCCCTAGCACTTTTTTTTTACTAGTGACTTCTTTCCCCTACTATTCCTCATCTCCACCCAAACCAATTCTACATCCTGAATCAAGGTCATCTCTAACTATTGCACCAATGCCATCCTTGATTAACAGTGCTATCCCACCACCTTTACCTAGCTTTCTATTCTTCTTGAATGTCATATACTCAATATCCAGGACCCAATCCTGGTCATCCTGCAGCCACGTCTCCGTATGGCTATCAGATCATATTTATTTACTTCAATGTGCGCTATCAATTCATCTACTTTGCTACGTGCATTCAGTTACAGAGCCTTTACTTTTGTGTTTTTGTTATCTTTGTAACATCTAGTCTTGACTGTTGGTGTGTTTTTATGTTTTTTCACTCTGATCCTCCCTGCCATTCTCTGACCTTCATTTCCCATGTTGCTATTCTGCTCTCCTACCTTGACTCTACCTCTTGATTTGCTACATCTACCCAGGCTTAATTTCCCCCACCACAACCACATCCTGACATTGAGTACATACTCATTATCCCTACTGTCAGTTTCCTACCTCCTAAAATGCCAATCCTCCAGGATTTTCCTGGACTTTCCAGGAATTAAAGATTAATCTTCTGGAAAGCACTGCAAATTACAATGGAATTAAAATATTGGCTTTTTTCTTTGATTTGAACATTCCTTTATTCAATATAAAAATCCTGGAGATGGAAAAAAGGTAGTATAACTGGGCTGGACGGTTCGATCCAAGAACACGTCCAGCCAAAATTGGCAGTCCAAAGTTAGCATCACTTTGGATAGATGAGTTAAGATAGTGCCTTGCTCGTCCATAATTAATTTAGAATTTGCAAAAAGTTTAAAACAAACTACAAAGGTGACTGCCCATGATATTGAGCAAAGCAGACGGCTTTCCAACACCCGTTACTAGAATGCCCCAATCCAGTTGCTGGATGAGCCCCGGGCACTGGGCGGAGCTTGCCCCGGGGCGCTGGCGGCAATCTACAGTGTAGCGCGCCTTATGAAAGGTGCCGGCTCTGGAACGTGTGCTGAGTTTGAGGTTCCATAGTCAGAAGGCACAGGATTGAACAACTCTGTCTGGTTCCCAGCTCCTCGGTAAAGTGAGTGTCCGCTGGCAAAACTTTTTGTCTTGTGATTGGTGTCTGCATAACTCTTTTTTCGCCCTCCACCCATCTTCAGTTTCCTTCGAGGCCTTGTTTGAAATTGCAGTGCAATATTTTATATGCCGATTGTGGCGACTTTTCAGTAAAGCTGCCTTGTCTTTCTGCGTGGCGCGGAGTTTGGATGAAAACGATCAATTGAAAAGCTTTCAATCACAATGGTCCATGCGTTCAGTTTGTTTCAGACGTGTTATATCCACAAAGCTCAGTGTTCCCCCACCTTTTAGGGCAGATCTTTTGCAAGGGGGGGGGGGTATTTTATTTTTCGGTTATCCGCTATTTTAATTGGAAGTCTTTTGATATCCGTTTAGAGAATATGAACGTACTCTTAAGTAACCATGTTGCATATTTGCAAGCTTAAAGTGAAATGAATCGCGGTTTAAAGATTGCTGAGCTAAACCTCGTGGGTATTCATTGGCTTCCGGACAAATGCTGTAAGGAAATTGCTGGCAATTTGCACCTCATGGTTAATAGTAGGTGCTTGTCCTTTGCTGGTGTTCATTGCGCCACTAAATGGCGCGAGGTATGCAACTAACTTTTATTGCATTACTGTTCTTAGTAATTCATATCTGTTTCTAACAAACTATTTGAAAGTTAACCTTTTTAGAAGTATACTTTGTAAGCATATATTTAATGCTGAAAATATCTAGACTATCTCGCAAGTCGTGTAATTTTTGTACGCCCTGGTTGGTCTTTTCCTCCTGCCCTTTGCTGGTTTCGAATTAAGTGTGAAATTGAAATCTTGTATTTCTGATCAAGATGCATGTTCCTTTTCAAGAAATGCAATGTATTCCTGAGATTCTGCATCGTTTTGTGGCAGGATCTGGGAGGTTTACCTGCAATTGGTTCCTAATTCAACTGTCCTCAAATTGAGAAATAATTTGTATTCATATTAGTGCTTTTCACAACCTTAGGATGTTCCAAAAATGCCTCGGTCTTTTTTCCCCAAAAATATACTTTATTTGTAAAAGATTAAGTTGATTATCTCTGTGTGCGTCCCTGGAAACATCCAGCACAGATTCCTGTGTTACGGAGTTGCTCGGGATGAACCTCAGCAAAAACCACTGCATCTCTTTCCAGACCCCCTTTGTGAAAGTGCATTCCAGAAGGAGGTGGGCGACGGTCTCTTCCCCACCACAGCTACCTTGAGGGCAGCGTGCAGAGGCTGTGGCGATCTAGGCATACAGAGAGACTCTGTGCGTGCAGAAAGGACCTTTCTCATCACCAGCCAAGCTACATCTTAGTACTTGTTTTGAAAGTTGGTAAAGTGGCTTATTGCCAAAAATTAGTTTGACAATTTGCTTGGGGAAGCATACGACACGATCTGCCATCTCCTTTTTCCTACAGTCTCGAGGACACTATGTGTGGACCAGTGCTTCATGGACTTGCAGTCAAACGAGTTTTACTGCACAAACTTTTCCACGATGGACAGGTGGCGCAGCACGATCCAACTGAATGGAGCGTTCTGCGGAAATGTGGCCAGAACCATCCTTTGCAACACCTGGGACAGAAAGAACCTCAGCACATAGTGACACTTGGCGTTTGGTAACGAGGGTCTACGCACAGCTTAATACAGCCGCACATAAAGATTGCCTTCAGGATCAGGGTGACATTGGATATTGGATCAGGGTGGACATTCCAGTTTCCTGGTCCCAACCGCCGCCTCTTCACTATGGATGTCCAATCGCTCTACACCTCCATCCCCCACCAGGATGGTTTGAGGGCTCTCCGCTTCTTCCTGGAACAGAGGCCCAACCAGTCCCCATCCACCACCACCCTCCTCTGCCTGGCTGAACTTGTTCTCACATTGAACAACTTCTCCTTCAACTCCACGCACTTCCTTCAAGTAAAAGGTGTCGCTATGGGTACCCGCATGGGTCCTAGTTATGCCTGTCTTTTTGTGGGATATGTCGAGCATTCTTTGTTCCAGTCCTACTCAGGCCCCCTCCCCCAACTCTTTTTCCGGTACATTGATGACTGCATCGGTGCCGTTTCCTGCTCCCGCCCCGAACTCGAAAACTTTATCAACTTTGCTTCCAATTTCCACCCTTCTCTCACCTTTACATGGTCCATCTCTGACACTTCCCTTCCCTTCCTCGACTTCTCTGTCTCCATCTCTGGGGATAGGTTGTCTACCAATATCCATTATAAGCCCACTGACTCCCACAGCTACCTCGACTACACTTCTTCACACCCTACCTCCTGTAAGGACTCCATTCCATTCTCCCAGTTTCTCCGTCTCCGACGCATCTGCTCTGATGATGCTACCTTTCATGACGGTGCTTCTGATATGACCTTTTTCCTCAACCGAGGATTTCCCCCCACTGTGGTTGACAGGGCCCTCAACCGTGTCCGACCCATTCCCCGCACCTCTACCCTCACCCCTTCCCCTCCCTCCCAGAACCATGACAGGGTTCCCCTTGTCCTCACTTTTCATCCCACCAGCCTCCATATCCAAAGGATCATCCTCCGCCATTTTCGCCACCTCCAGCGTGATGCCACTACCACTCGCATCTTCCCCTCCCTTCCCCTGTCAGCATTCCGAAGGGATCGTTCCCTCCGCGACACCCTGGTCCACTCCTCCATTACCCCCACCACCTCGTCCCCGTCCCAGGGCACCTTCCCTTGCAATCGCAGGAGGTGTAATACCTGCCCATTTACCTCCTCTCTCCTCACTATCCCAGGCCCCAAACACTCCTTTCAGGTGAAGCAGCGATTTACTTGTACTTCTTTCAATGTAGTATACTGTATTCGCTGCTCACAGTGTGGTCTCCTCTACATTGGGGAGACCAAGCGCAGACTGGGTGACCGCTTTGCGGAACATCTCCGCTCAGTCCGCAAGCAGGACCCTGAGCTTCCGGTTGCTTGCCATTTCAACACTCCCCCCTGCTCTCATGCTCACATCTCTGTCCTGGGATTGCTGCAGTGTTCCAGTGAACATCAACGCAAGCTCGAGGAACAGCATCTCATCTACCGATTAGGCACACTACAGCCTGCCGGACTGAACATTGAGTTCAATAATTTCAGAGCATGACAGCCCCCCACTTTACTTTCATTTTTAATTATTTTTTCTTCCTTTTTTTTTGCATTCCTTTTTACATTTTTTGCATTTATTTCATTTCATCTTAGTTTGTTCAGTTTGCTTACCCACTGTTTTTTTCAGGTTGTTTTTCTTCAGGTTTGCACTTGCTGATGTTCTATATTCAGTATATTCACACCTAATCTGTACTAATGCTTTGTCTTTCAAAACACCATTAACATATTGTTTGCCTTTGCTCTGTGACCTTTTGGTCAGCTATGTGGCCTGGTCCAATCTGCACCTTCTCCTTTGTTATCTCTTGCCCAACCCCCACCTCACTTGTTTATAATCTGTGACTTTTCTAATATTTGTCAGTTCCGAAGAAGGGTCACTGACCCGAAACGTTAACTCTGCTTCTCTTTCCACAGATGCTGCCAGACCTGCTGAGTGAATCCAGCATTTCTTGTTTTTGTGACATTGGATACTCTTTTTTTTCTCCCATTTATCTAGTGTTCACCGTGTCCCTGTGGGCACAGTCCATCTTCAATCTCCAGATAAAGTGGAAGATGGCTCTGGTGACCACCATGGCACAGGATCGGGGTATGGGCCAGACCCGCCCCATGTAGGGTAACACCAAGAGTGCTTTGCATCCGTGACCAGGTTCTTAATTGCAATAGAGAGGAAGTGTTGCTCCCACATGCCTAGTTTCTATTTCACCTTGGCTTTGTGCTCCTTTCAGTTTTTGGTGTACAAATGAGCTCCTCCAAATCATATCCCCAGCACCTTCAGGTAGTCATAGTCATTTACAGCACAGAAGGTGGCAATTTGGCCCCTTGAGTCTATGCTGGCTCACCACTGAGCTATCCATTTAGTCCCGGCTGATCTATCAGTGAAGGGGTCAAAGGATTGGTCAGCCCAGTTCCCAAAGAACATGGCCTCGCTCTTCCTGTGATTTTACTTTGGCTCCTGAGCCCAGTTTGAACAGATCGCAGACGCTCATCAGTCTGTATACCAACAGTAGATTTGAGCAGAAAATGCCGACGTCTTCCATGTACAGGGAGGCTTTCTCTCTCCTTGAATTATATTCAGAATAACATACTGGTTGCAGGCTGCACTTGGTCGGTCAGAGTTGAAATTCTTATTAGATTAGACCTGGAATTTGTTTTTTGGCTGGTCCCTTTGTCTGCTGCCACAGTAATTATGGTGCAAGGACAGGACCAGCTTATTGAACAGACCAAGAAACTCAACAGAAGGCCGCGGAGCTATGACATTGGGGAGGCAGGTATGATGGTGGGTGCCGGATGCAGGAAAGGTTTCCTGCAATAAGTAAAAATACATGGGCTTGCCGCTGTAAACCGCAAGTGCAAAGTACTTTCCTGTTGCCAGCAGCAGCCTGGGAAATCAATCTTCCATTCCTGGAGACTCCTGGTGATCTAAAAGGATTGGAAACGCTAGTGGATCTACGCAGTGGGATGGATGTCTGATAATCCATTATACGCTCAGTTGAGTTTCTGACCTAAGCGTCATTACTGGAAATTACCAGTGTGGAGGTTGACAGAAGTAGTCTTATTTCACCTGCAATTGCTTGTGGTTGGATTCAGAGCATAATTGGCAATGTCTGAGGACACAACTTGTGGCTTTTATGAACTATGGATAGAATGTTTATGGCACAGAAGGAGACCAATCAGACTGAGTCTGCATAGCTCTCGAAGCTAGTTCCTCTTCACTGCCCCATTCCCATAACCCTGTAAATTTATCTTTAGGTGATTGTCCAATTTGATTTTGAAAACCACAGTTGAATCTGACTTCACCACACTCCCAGGCAGTGCATTCCAGATCCTAACCACTTGCTAGTTCAGGAGAATAAAGGGGTACAATAACTTAAACGCAAACACTCTTGAATAGAAAATATTGTATCGCCAGCAGCTTCTTAACTATAGTATTCTGGTGAAGTTAGTTGATGTTGAAAATAATAATTTCACTAACATCTCTTTTGACAGAACGAAATCATTTGCTGTTGGGCATCAGAATGGCTGAACACCCATTGTGGGAGCAGATTGGTAGAGGTTTTGTGCAGCACTATTACCAACAGTTTGATGTAGACCGAACACAGCTTGGGACTCTCTATGTAAGTTTGTGCAGTTTTGCATTTGATGCTTATGTTGAGCAGTTGCATTTCTGCTTCTCCTGTGTTTAAGATAAAAGACATAGTGGGTTCTGCTTTAGTGGGCTCTCAGTATCACAGCACTTGAGAAGTTTGCCATCTGGTGAGCAGGAGTGGTATTTTAAAACCGTATAATATGATTAAGTACTTCTGACAAGGGAACCATGTAATGGGAAAAGGAGACTGCTATTTGCTGAACCAGGCTTGAAATGTATTGTTACAGAAAGACTTCACTTGTCTAGTGCCACCTCTGTACAAATTCGAGCTGGGCTCCCAGCAATTGGGTGGACTTTGAGAGACCCGGAATCATAAACTTTTGGTACGGAAGGAAATCATTTGGCCCACTTTGTCAGTGCTAGCTTCCCCACTGCTGATGCACTAATCCTTTTCCTTGTACTCTTGAGTATTTTTCTTTGTGTGTGCGTACAATTTCTGCTTTTTAAATGATTTGAGTGACAATCGAAGTCAAGGCAGTCTATATCCTAATAAAAAGTAAGGGGGAAAAAAACTAGATGCTGGAAATCAGAACAGAATTTAGGGAGGATATAGGGGAGATGAGAGGGAAACTAGAGCAAATGAATTATGAGAAGAGGAGCAGTGGCATTAGTAGAAGCAATGGCAGACTTGGGACGAGAGGAATGTGTAGTAGATGCATTTGGAATTTTACTGTAAGTTTTTAGTTAATAAGGAAGCTTTAGCAGAGTAACAGTAAGAATGAGAATTTCATACTAACTGGAAACTTCACAGTAAATGTACCTCTTGTGTGCCACTTCTTCTTTGGCTGTTGCACCTCCTGCTGGCTCTTCCACAGTTACATTTGCAGCACTGGATATATGTTGGATACCTTTTGTGTAACCCCCCTAAGTTCATGTCCCCCAATGTGGAAGTAAGCTTTCACTATTTACAATCCAGCCCACTAATAATTTTGAAACTCTTCTATTTAATTCCTTCTACTTTCTGCTTTTGTTTTTTTTTCTTTTAAACAATCTATCCATATCACTTTAATACACTAAGTATGTAGACAATAAAGGGGAAGATGACAAAAAGGAATACAAAGAGGGTGGGGGGGGTGGAAAAGTTAAATTAAGAAAGCAAAGGGGAGCTATGAAATTAAATTATTGAGGAATATAAAAATAGAAAATATTTTACAGACACACAACCAAAAAATCAGGATGGGAATAGGGCCACGAAGAGTTGCGCAAAATAAACTCTCAGGTAATCACATCAAAATGGCAGCTATTGACCAGTTACTTCTGCATTTACCAGGAGACTGACAAGGTGGACATGACTTTAGAAAAACAGATCAAAATAGATATTGAAACATTTTAGAGAAGAGAAGATAATTGATAAACTAATCAATTTTAGAAGATGGATAGCATCTGCGCATAGTAGAAGTTGTTAGAGGAGAGATAGTAGAAGCATTATTTCACATATCTAAACATTTATTAGAAAAGGGAATAATGCCAGAGGACTGGCGGACAACTAATGTGATCCTTATACTTAAGGGAGATGGATAAAGTCCAGGGAGCTATAGATCAGTTAACCTAAGGGTGGTAGGAAAGGTGATGAATCCTTATTCAAAGATGTATTAAAAATATTTAAACTGAAAATATCAGCATAGATTTCAAAGGAGAGGGTCATTCTTGACTAACCTTATTGAATACTTTGCCGAAGTAACAGAGTAGATGTAATCCATTTGGATTTTCAAACGGCCTTTGATAAGGTATCGCATTGTAGACTCACGATTTCAGGTCAAAGCGTGTGGAGTCTGAGTATAGGCAGCAGAATGGATAGCAAGCTGGCGCTGGCTACAAGACAGAAAGTAGGGGTTAAAGGTAGCTACTCAGACTAAAAAAGGTGGGAATAGTATTTCACAGGGATCGGTTGTTCATAATTTGCATTCATGACTAGGACTAGAATCGGAAGTGCAGTTTCAAAATTTATGGACAGTACCAAATTGGGAGCCATGGTTAATACAAAGGAAGTATGAGACAAAATACAGAAGGTCATTAATAAACTTGCAGAGTGGGTGTGTAATTGGCAAATTAATTTCAGTATTGATTAGTGAGGTGGTGCCTTTTGGTAGGAAAAGGAGAAGGCCGCATATTTTGGATAATGAGTCTGAATGGGGTAGAGGAGCAAAAGGATCTCTGAGTGCAAATACACAAATCACGAAAAGTAGCGATGCAGGCCTTTTTTTAAAAAGCAAACCAAACACTGCGGTTCACTTCTAGAGGGATAGAATTGAAAAGCAGAGTTGTGTTAAACTTGTATAGAACCTTGGCTGGACCATGAGTCCTGTGCACTGTTCTGGTCTCCATATTATTAAAAAAAAAAGAGACTTTGGAAAAAGCGCAAAAAAGATTCACCAGGATGATACCCCAACTAAGAGGATATACTTATCAGGAAAGGTTGAACAAATTGGGCTCTTTTCTCTTCAAAATCGTGGCATTGCTGGCCTGGGAACCAAAGTAGGCCAGTGAGCACAGGGGTGGTCAGTGAATGTGTCTTGATGCAGATTAGGATATAGGCACCAAAGTTTTGGATGAGCTCAAATTTATGCAAGGTGGAAGATGGGAGGCTGCCAGAAGTGTTGGAATAGTCAAGTGTAGAGATAACAAAGGCATGGATGAGAGTTTTAACAGCATGTGAGCTGAGTTAGGAGCAGAGTTAGGTGGTGATATGGAAATGGATGTAGGCAGTCTTGATGATGGCATGAATATGTAGTCAGAAACTCAGTCAGATACAACACCAAAGTTGTCAATGGTCTAATACCTGGGAGAGGGATGGAGTTGATGGCTAGGGAACAAAGTCTGTGTGGAGGGGGCTGAAGATGATGGCTTTGGTTGTCCGAATATTTATTGGAGAAAATTTCTGCTCATCCAGTACTGGATGTCGAACAAGCGGTCTGATAATTTAGAGACGGTGGAGGGGTCGAAAGAGGTTGTAGTGAGGTAGAGCTGATTATCATCAGGGTACTTGTGGAACCTGACATGTTTTTGTTTGTCACCCAGTGGATAGCATGTAGATGAGAAATGGGAGAGGGGGCAAGTATAAGTCCTTGGGGGACTCCAGAGTTGATGAGATGGACACTAACAAATACAATAGGGAATTCAGGAGAAACTTCTTAACTAGACACAGGTAAGAATGTGCTATCGCACCATGTGGTTGAGACAAGCAGCATAAATGCATTTAAGGAGAAGCTAGATAAGCACATGACAAAGAAAGGAATAGAAAGATATGTTGATGAGATTAGATAAGATAGAGGGTTGGACGGAGGCTCATGTGGGGCAGAGACCTGTTGAGCTGAATGGTCTGCTTCTGTGCTGTAAAATTCTATATGATGCCATGAATGCTGATCTTCATAAAAAGTATCTTGCATGTCACTGGAAGTCCAAATATATACTACAATCCTTTTACCTAAACACTTGGTGATTCCCCAAAGGATTTGATCAAATTAGATTCAGCATGACCTAACCCTTAAATCTATGCTGATCGTCCCTGATTTATTTTTTTTATTCGTTCATGGGATGTGGGCATCGCTGGCGAGGCCGGCATTAATTGCCCTTGAACTGAGAGGCTTGCTACGCCATCTTTGAGGGCATTTAAAAGTCAACCACATTGCTGTGGATCAGGAGTCATCTGTAGGCCAGACCAGGTAAGGACATTACCTGTACTTTTTTTCAGTGCTTAGTAATGTCTCTTTGTTAGGATCCCTGACAGCTTTTCTACAACTGACTGAAGCTAACTGGTCTAATTACCTGGTTTAGCCCTTTTCCCTTTGAGCGCATATTTGGAGTAAGGCATGTGTTTCTTTCTCTCTCAATTTTGAGGTAGAGCTGATTACAGATTCTGAAGGGACAAAAAACTAGTACCATTACAAAGATGTGAAATGCATGAAGATTTTGTCAGAAGATTGTAACTCTTCATAAAGTGTAATTAATTTTAAAACTTTTTTTCACTTCTAGAGTGACTGTTCCTGCTTAACATGGGAAGGACAACCTTTCCAAGGAAAAGCTGCAATAATGGAGAAAATAGCTGTATGTATATCATACTTGTATCGTGTCTGTCTTGTATTAACACACATTGTGATTACCAGAATAATGTGGATGGGTGTAACTGGCATTCACAATGTGGTATCTAGCCATATGCTGTCCAATGTCTTGGTTTAAACGCGTCACATGTTTTCCACCATTTTAATTTCTATTCATATTCCCCCTTGGATTCTGTAGGTGCCTTATTCCTGCTTTGTTGCAATGTTGTAGATGCCCAGCTAGCTTAGGGTGTTAATTCAACTGACATATGATCATACTATGTTTGCTGAGAATGATTAATTCTAGTATCCATACTTTCCACTAGCAGTTGGTTGTGTTGAAGCTGTTTGTTCCATTCCAAGTATGGAAACAACAATCTTCAAGCCAAATCCCAAATGAACTTATTTTCATCTAGATATTTTATAGTAAATTCCTGTTTGTAGTTAAGATGGACTAATATTACTGATGATCTTAACATGTCCTGTGCCATAGACTTGAGCGCATAGTCTAAGTTGGCACAAATGCAGTAATGAGGGAGTGCCGCTCTGTTGAAGGTGCCATCTTTTGGGTGAGACATTTAAACCACGTCCCCGTCTGCACACTCGGATGGATGTCAAAGGTCCCACAGCACAATTGAAAAACGGGAGTTCTCAGTGTCCAGGCCAACGTTTATCCCTCAAAACATCACTTTAAAAAAATAAATAAATAAATAAATTCTGGTCATGCCTGCTTATATGTTGCTTCGCTATGATGCATAGCCTCTACCTACAGAAATTGAGTGCTAAGACTGCATATCTCAATGAGAAGTGTCTAATAAAAACATAAGAATTCTTCCAAAAAGTCTGGCCTCTGCCACCTGGAATTTAAAATGTGACTTGTTTTCTCAGGAATGGATTCATATCATTGCTGTTCAGGAGATCGATGGAATGCTTGCTGCCTATGTTTTTGAGGTTGCAGTATCGTTGAATGGTCTATGGTACCAGAGAAAAACTGTGCCTGTAACGTGCCTCAGATTGTTGACCATGACTTACTGTCTGGTATTTGAAGTCGCTGTATTCAGCTAATCTTGTTAGGTCTAGATCCATTATTTTTAAGCGTGGATGAATCTGGCAAACCATGTAACCATGTTCTTCAGAAGCTGCAAATTGCTGATTTCTAGAGGATCGTTGATTGTAGGTACATCACTGGATAGCCGTACAGAAAGATTTCCAAACTGTCCTTTGCTGCCTTTTGAGTGATTGGAATATTTCTGGCCTGGAGCTTCAAGGGTGATGCAAACCCCTTTTAACATTAGTCTCTGCTGTTTTTCGAAGGTTCACCAATTTCATGGCCTTGGTATTAATTTCAGAATGGTATGGCAATTATTCACATACTTATGAATAGCTTGCTATGTCCTTGGAGAAACTTTGGACTGCTGACCAGCCAAAAGTGGCACTACTTTGCTTTCATGGGTAGATGTTGGCCCCATAATAAGTGGCTGTGCTGTGTTCCGTATTGTCATGCCAAAACCTTTTGTGGTCAGCAATATCCTTTTTGTGATTTAAGTCTCCGTATTCATCTCCGTGACTACTGATGAGATGAACACCATGATGTGGCCAGATGGTTTTCTTGCCTCTGTTCACAGCCCTAAAATAAAAAAGGGTTGAAGCTGGAGACCTAGTCACTTAACCATTCCTCAAAAATAATTGAAGGATGGAAAGGTGCTTTGCCAAACCAGTGTGCTGATTAAGGTCTACTTGAAGCTTCAGGGAAATCCGGTAGATTGTGAGGGAGATAATGTGGGATCAGCAGAATGTTTTAATTCACGAGGGTGTGCAATTATATAAATTCTCAATAGACTTTTTGTGGACTGACTTCCTTCATCATTCCATAATTGAGGCCTCTTTTCAAAAGGCATATTATATGATCACAGTAACACCCTAAATTACAACACAGAAGCGTGTTATAGCAGTTTGATGTCAACTCGGGGCCATAGTAGAGATTTGCCTGCATTGAAGTTGGGCAAGGTGACGGAGTTTGCTACATAGATGGAAAGTATTAATGAACTAACTTGCTGGGAGTGAGTGGACTGCATTTTGTCACCTGGCAAATTTTAGAATAGGAGAAAGGAAAAAAAAAAATTATATACTGCATTTCATGACCACAAGACATCCCACAGTGCTTCATAGCTCATGAGGTACTTTTTGTTGTAATGTTGCAAAACAAGGCAGCCAGTTTGTCCCACAGACAGCAATGAGCCAAGTAACCAGATTATCAGTTTCAGTGGGGGAGGTTTTTGAGGAGCGAACATTTGCCAGGACACCAAGAGAACTCCCATGCTTCCCTTTGAACAGTGCCACCTGATTTTATATCCATCTGAAAGCAGATGGGACATCAGTTTAACTTCTCACTAAAGGACAGCACCTCCAACTGTGTGGCACTCCCTCACTGAAATGCCAGCCTAGATTATGTACTAATTTGAACTCATGACTGAACTTTTGACTGAGGTGAGTGCTACCTCTGAGTCCAGGCAGGCATAGATATTGTAGTCAATTCCGATATACATCCTCTGGTGATGGGGTTGGGATAATGACTGTGGAGAACCAACAATTTGATTTTGGAGCTGCCTTTCTGAGGAGGTAATCGAATTCTGTTTGTATCACATGTGACTTTATCCCACTAATAAAAGGTATCCTTTTGAGCTCAAACACTCATAATTCATATTTTTATAACATGAATATCAGGTGCATTAACTTCTGAAAGTGCAATAAAAAAGGCTGGAATTTGTTCCCAAATGATTTTGTTGAATGGTACCAGATGGGGAAATTTAACATGCATGCTTAGTTTTTTTTATATAAGATTTTGGCCAAGTGCTTTATATAACTCTCGGAGGTGGGAGCAATGGGAACACGTGACAATTTTTTTTAAAAATCAGTATATATTCCAGCTCCAGGGCTTATGTAAGGAATTCTTATCCATTGCACTGGTCTGTCTTGTCACCTGCCCTATTCAAAATCTTTTGTCAATGATTTGTTGGGTGATACCGATAAACAGTCTCCATGTCTGTTTGAGACATTTCAGGAAGAATTAGAGAATTTTCCTAGAAATGTTGTGGTGTTGGCAGATTCAATCTGGGATCTATGTGTGCTATTTTCCATGTTGAGCAAGGCTTATCCATGGGCGATTCCATGTGTTGGTGCTCCCAGGGGCTGCATCCCTGTGATTTTCTCAGTGTGCATTTCCTGCAACGCCACTCCTCCCTGGATGTGCTGGATTGTAGGGCAACCCAGTGTTGTATAAATTAAAGCATACTGGTTAAAGTGTGTTTGCTGATACCAAGAAACTACATAAGCCTAACTATATGACTGGAATACAGCAACTACTTTTCACTGGCAAGCAGACACTTCAGTTCAAGTCAGTCGCAAGATATTTATGGCCTGAGTCTTGGGAGTGTATATTGTTTGAGAATTTCAATGTAGCTACTTTTTTCAAGTTTTGGGAACTTGTCGCATCTTAATTTTTGCATTGGCTTTCCAATTGTTAATGGGTTTGGTCATTGATAACAGTTTGGACTGAATGTGAAGCATAAAGTAAAACTTTATTTGTCACTTCTTTTAAACTCTAGAGCCTACCATTCCAGAAAATTCAGCATAGTATAACTGCAGAGGACCATCAACCAGCACCAGACAGCTGTGTTCTTAGTATGGTGGTAGGACAGCTAAAGGTGAGTGGGAGAATTTGCTTGGGAAGTGTGGGTTTCTTTACATTGGTGTGGCTCAATTCAGTAACTTGACAGACACAATGGTGGTGAACAATTAAACAACTAACTAGAGGAGGTGGTTCCACAAATATCCCCATCCTCAATGATGGGGGAGCCCAGCACATCAGTGCAAAAGATAAGGCTGAGCATTTGCAACAATCTTCAGCCAGTAGTGCTAAGTGGATGATCCATCTTGGCCGCCTCCTGAAGTCCCCAGCATCACAGATGCCAGATTTCAGCCAATTCGATTCACTCCGTGTAATATCATGAAACGACTGAAGACCTGTGCTCCAGAACTTGCCGCGCTCCAAGCCAAGCTGTTCGCGTACAGCTATAACACTGGCATCTGCCCGGCAATATGGAAAATTGCCCAGGTATGTCCTGTACACACAAAGCAGGACAAGTCCAACCTGGTCAATTACCGCCCCATCAGTCTACTCTCAATCAGGGAAGTGATTGAAGGTGTCGTCAACAGTGCTATCAAGTGGCACTTGCTTAACAATAACCTGCTCAGTTTGAGTTCTGCCCGGGCCACGCAGCTCCTGACCTCATTACAGTCTTGCTTCAAACATGGACAAAAGAGCTGAACTCAAGAGATGAGGTGAGTGACTGCCCTTGACACCAAAGCAGCATTTGGCCGAGTATGTCATCAACCAGCCCAAGTAAAACTGAGGTCAATGGGAATCGGGGAAAACTCTCTGCTGGTTGGAGTCATACCTAGCACAAAAAAAGATGATTGTGGTTGTTGGAGGTCAATCATCTCAGCTCCAGGACATCACTGCAGGAGTTCCTCAGGGTAGTGTCCTAGGCCTAACCATCTTCAGCTGCTTCATCAATGACCTCCTCTCCATCATAAGGTCAGAAGTGGGGATGTTCACTGATGATTACACAATGTTCAGCACCATTCGCGACGACTCAAATACTGAAGCAGTCCGTGTAGAAATGCAGCAAGACCTGGACAATATCCAGACTTGGGCTGATAAGTGGCAAGTAACATTCGCGCCACACAAGTGCCAGGCAATGACCATCTCCAACAAAAGAATCTAACCATCTCCCCATGACATTCACTGGCATTACAATCGCTGAATCCCCCACTATCAACATCCTGTGGGTTACCATTGACCAGAAACTGAACTGGAGTAGTCCTATAAATGCCATAGCTATAAGAGCAGGTCAGAGGCTAGAAATCCTGCGGTGAATAAGTTCCCCTCCTGACTCCCCGAAGCCTGTCCACCATTTACAAGGCACAAGTCGAGAGTGTGATGGAATACTCTCCACTTGCCTGGATGGGTGCAGCTCCAACAACATTCAAGAAGCTCGACACCATTCAGGACAAAGCAGTTCGCTTGATTGGCACCCCATCTACAAGCATTCACTCCCTCCACCGCCAACACACAGTGGCAGCAGTGTGTATCATCTACAAGTTGTACTGCAGCAATGCACCAAAGCTCCTTAGACAGCACCTTCCAAACCCGCGACCTTGACCACCTAGAAGGACATGGGCAGCAGATACATTGGAGCACCACCACCTTCAAGTTCCCCTCCAAGCCACACACCATTGTGACTTTGAACTATATTGCTGTTCGTCCACTGTCGCTGGGTCAAAATCCTGGAACTCCCTTCCTAACAGCACTGTGGGTGTACCTACCCCACATGGACTGCAGCAGTTCAAGAAGGCAGCTCACCACCACCTTCTCAAGGGCAATTGGGGATGGGCAATAAATGCTGGTCTAGCCAGTGACGCCCACATCCCAGGAACAAATAAAACAAAAACCTTGTGTTCAAAAGCAAAAATGGGTGTTTGCTCATTCTTCCAATTTTAATCAGTTAAAACACAGTCCTTTTTGTATTTTCCTTTAAGGCACTAGTCCATTTATTGTCAAAAATGAGTGAAATTAGAAATTGCATTTTTTTTAAACTGTTAAAGGGCACATGAATTGCAGTAGGCTTTTGACCCCTGCAGGCCTGTTCTTCCGTTCAATTAGATCATGGCTGATTTGTACTTTTACCCACCTCTTATTCCTTAATCCTTAGTGTCCTAACAAAAATCTATCAAATTCAGTTTTGAAATTTTCAATTTCCACAACTTTTTAGGGGAGAGTTTCCCGATTTTTCCACTCGCCTTTCTGTGAAGTCCTTCTTGACTTGGCTCCTGAACAACCTGGTTCTAATTAATGTTCTGCCCCCTCGTTCTGGACTTTTTTTTTCCCTCTTCAACCCCCCTGCCCCACCAGAGGAAATATGGTAGATTGAAATAAAATTGAAATAATATCAAATATTCAGTCAACTTAAGCACCTCAATTAGATCATCCTTAATCTTCTAGAGGAAATACAAACCTAGCCTTTGTAACTTGTCATCATATTCTAGCTCTAGTATCATTCTGGTGAATATACAGTGCAACCCCTCCCAGGTCAATAAATCTTGTTGCTTTTAAAGGCATGCTTAACAAGCTTACAAAAAAGTGGTGTGGCAGCTTCCCACTGTGGGAAATTAAAATGCCAGTTAGGAATTGGTTTAGCAGCTGAGTTCAACGTGGCTTTTGCAGAAACTCTGGTTCAATGCTACCTTTGATGCAAGACTGCTGATCGACAGCCCAGACTCCTCCAGAGGCTAAGTAACATCCCACTAGCTACTATTGAGCTTTTAAGCTATTATTGCACTACTCTTGCTGGCAATGTAGTCAACTGAGGAACAGTCAATGAGTGGTAAATGTTAAAGTCCTGATGCACTGCTCAACCATAAAATTCAGTTATCTCTCGGGAAATATAAAGCGTCAAAGCTTGGATCTTTAAATAGTTATAAGTACAAAGCTGGCCAGAAATAACCAAGAAATTTAAAAATAATTTAACAATTAAATTTTTTAACAAATTGTAATTTATCTTTTTTATTTCTGACTTCAAAACCTGAGGTTACTTACACAAAAGTAGATGCTATTCCATGAATCTTGTCATTGAATCAGACTGTACATATTTGTTGATGTACCTTAATTTCCCACTCTATATGGAGCTGGATTAATGGTCTTGGCTTTTTTATTTTGGCTTGATTTTAAATGGCTGTTAAACCATGAGCAACATGAAATAAGTATTGTTCATGTATCTGTATATATCCTGTCTTCTGTCAGTGAGCCTAAATACAACATAAGGACCAAGCTTACTCAGCATAAAAGTGAAGGAATCAAGTCTCACTCCACAGATTTGAGCACAAAATCCAGGCTGACACTCCAGTACAGTACTGAGGGAGTGCAGCACTGTTGGGGATCTCGTCTTTTGGATGAATCAAAGATCCCATGGTACTATTTTGAAGAAGAGCAGGGGAGTTATCCCCAGTGTTCCAGTCAACATTTATCCCTCAATCAACACCACTTAAAGAATTATATGGTCATCACATGTTGTTTTGTGGAGCTTGCTTTGCACAAATTGGCTGCTATGTTTCCTACATTACAATGATGACTACACTTCAAAGGTTACTTCATTATCTGTAAAGTGCTTGGCAACTTTGAGGTTTTTAACATTGCAGTATAAATGCAAGTCTTTATTGGCTGCAGTCAGTGGTCAGACTTATGCACGTGTTTTTAAAAGTAGAAAAGGGCCTCCAAAGTAACCTTTCTCCCAATCAATCCAGTTTATTGCACTTTTTTTATACAATCTATTCTTGACACACTTTGTGTGCCGAAAAGTCTAATTATTACTTAATTTGAAGTAGCAACTTTTGAATTAAGAGTAGACAGCAAGCTGTTTTTAAGTGTTTTAATAATTGTTATCTTGGGTAGGTTCTTCAAACTTCTTCCTCCTTTTGATTTTACTCTTGACTAGATACAATTAACTAAAGCATTGGAGATGCACGCTCCCAGGTTTATGAGCAGAGCACACACTTAAGACTGATAAGCATTTAAATTTGATTCTTGTAATGGAATGTATGAAACATGCAATTTACCCAAAATAGTATGTTTAAAGATTTCCTCCTGACATCCATGTTTCTGCTAAAAATCTAAATATTTTGAAAGGCTTATTTCCAGAATATAAGTTTCACATGGCAATTACAGAGGGGAGAAAGCATCTAGAATACCTGATTTGTGCTAATTTTGTGAAGTCAGTTTATAGCGATGGTAACTTGCACATGTTGCTTTTGATAGTGTCCCAGGTTTGAATCCAGTCCAGGTTGATTTTGGGTTGGTCTTGTTGCCTTTTGCCTACTAATAAAATGAGTAAGTGATAGGTTAACAAGCTGTCACTGTCCTCTGAAAATGGAAAGTTTTGCATTTAATGTAGAGTACTTTCATTTCCATACTACTCAGGAAATGTAAATTAACACTTTTAAACATTGCTGTATCATTTGCTGCAGTCTCTTCTGTACAGCTGCCATAAAAGAAAAAGTTGTATTTATACAGTATTGTATTTCATGGCCTCCGAGCATCCCAAAGTGCTTTACAACCTTTTAAGTGACAATTGAAGGAGAGCTGTTGGACACATGGGGGAGAGTTCTCCTACTCTTCAAATAGTGCCATGGGATCTTCTATGTCCACCTGAGAGGGCAAATGGAGCTTCAGCTCAACGTCTCATCTAAAAGACAGGATCCCACAACAGTGCAGCACTAAGTATCAGCTTGGATTTGATGCTCAAATCTGGAGTAGGACTTGAACCTACAGCTGTCTGACTCTGAGGGAAGCTACAGCTAAATACATTTTTTAAAAAAATTAAGTGCTGTACAGACTGAGTAAATAGTTAACTCTTTTTGTTCCAGTATACAATCTTGACTGATTCAAATCTTTTGTCTCTCCCATAGGTGGATGATGACCCTGTGATGGGTTTTCATCAGTTATTCCTTTTGAAAAATGATAATGACAAGTGGATCTGCACAAATGACATGTTCAGATTGGCTCTACATAACTTTTGCTAGGTCTGCTTCATAACCCTGGCTGTACTTTAATCAGCCACTGGTTTTTAGTCTGAAATTGTAGTGAGGCAGTGTGTTCACAAAGGCACTGTTGTGGTATGGGACCAACGTAATAAACTGAATTGCTTAATGAAAATGATGGCAATATTTGCCTATTAGATTTTCAATCTGTTCAGCATTTCAAAGGTCAGTTGCAAGATCACAGTGTTTATTCAACGAGTGACTAAAAATACTAACTCTTATGGTTACCTGTAAATGGTTTCCTTAAGTGTCTTTTTGTTCTTGAAATATGAGCATCAATTGAAAACTTCTAACAGGACCTTTTTAGTCATGAAGGGTATTTTACAAAATGGTCACTGATCAATTCAGAAGCTTCATCATACATACTTGTCAGGCTCTTGGAACTTAATTTTTTCTGATTACTGTAAAATGTTCACAGAAGATATGTACGTGTTTTCAGTGAGAGATTTGGAATAAAAGCAACATTAGTAAATGCTTCTACTGGGATCTGTAAATTATTTAAACTAGTGTTACGACGAGGTGAGAAAGAAGTCTAGGGTTCCCTTTCAGCCTTCACCTGGTCTTGCTGTAACAGGGTTTTATTTTTTACACTGTTTTTAGCTCCCCTTGTGAATCATTATTCACCGCTTTCTAATTATAAGGTAAAGAAACTAGCTCAAACAAGCTTTCTTAGGTTTAAAGAAAAGTGAAATTTTATTAAAATTAATTTCAACTCTAAATCGGTTGACGCCTACAGATACACACTTGCAAATCGAGACAGAAAAGAGCAGAAGAAAAATTTAAAGTGGGAAGATTTGAGGTAATATCTGAAGAGTAGTTATGGTTCTTTGAGATCACTGTAAAGTCCTTGATTGTAGGTAGGTCTTGCTTTTCGTTGGGGCCCAGTATTCTTCTTAATCTTTGGTCACTGTAGGAGACTTTTCTCTGTTGGGGTTCATGTGTCTTCAGACAGTTTTTGGAGTTCTGTGAGAAAGAGATGGGAGCAACAGGAGAGGCTGTGGCGAGCCAGCCAGGAAAGGTCGAATCAATCCAGGAGCAAAGAGCTTTCTGCCAGTTCAAACACTGTCTCTACAATTTAAAACTCCCCAAGTTGGTCAGCAGGGTAGTCACGTGACTGACTGGTATAGCCACTTCTGGCTTTGTGTATTGTGTGTGTCAGGGAATGGTCCTTTAACTACAAAAACTGTCAATATGCAAAAATGTCTTTCCAGCCAGGGGCCTGGCAACGCCTTGTAACAGGCCTTTCCTTCTTCCCAGCAACAATTTGAAATTTCATGTCCATGTGGTGAAATTAATGTGTTTCTTTCTTGGTAGGTGGGGGCCTGCATGACACTTACACACCCAGAGGAATGAAATGCGATTTAAGAAAAGGTGCATTTCATTAAAAGAGTTGAGAGAAAATATATAAGATCCAGAAAACTGTGCATTTCTCTCATTCATTCATGAATCCTAAAACTTTCTTTTCTTGGCAGTGCTACTTCAATTTCCCCTTTTTGGCATCCCAGTAACAGTGTTTCTTTGGGGAAGTTTTTCTTCAGTTTGCCGATTGCCATGATTGCCTAGGGTCTTTGTTCCTGTTGAGGTCTGCTTGGGGGGAGGGGGCGTTAGATTTAATTAGCCCTATATTGGAATTTTTTCCAAGAGTCAGTAGTGGGCGGTCTATCCTGAACACACACTGTGCTTTGCTGAATCATGAAAAGGCTTTTAACTTCAGGGTGGTTCCCTTTTTCTCTGTCTGTGGGGAAGGATTCTTTGTTAATCTCCCCTTTGTTCTCTGGGACACTCCTGTCTGCAGGTATTAGTGCAGACTACTGCACTCGCCTGCGACATTCTGCCCCCGAGAGGTCTGTCTTTGTCGCTGCAGGTTCCTGTAAATGCTGTTAGAAACTCGAGTGCTTGCGTCTGCATTTATGTAGGAGGAGGTGGGGTCTAACCTTTCACATTACATGACAGTAGGGGTTTTCATCTGGGATACCTCCCCGGACTTCCTTTAACCTGCCCTCTTAGTCACTTTTTCCCCTTCCCTGTCTAACCTTTTGCCAGCCGTGTGCCTGCCTGTCCCTTTCTGTTCTCAGTGGGGGTCCTTTACAGTTCA